>NW_020173215.1:5958961-5970387 GCF_003031525.2 Neophocaena asiaeorientalis asiaeorientalis
TAATGAAACGTAAAATCTTTTGCACAGCAAAGGAAACCATAAACAAGACCAAAAGACAACCCTCAGAATGGGAGAAAATATTTGCAAACGAAACAAGTGACAAAGGATTAATCTCCTAAATTTACAAGCAGCTCATGTAGCTCAATATCAAAGAAACAAACAACCCAATCCAAAAATGGGCAGAAGACCTAAATAGACATTTCTCCAAACAAGATATACCAATTGCCAACAAACACATGAAAGATTGCTCAACAACAGTAATCATTAGAGAAATGCAAATCAAAATTACAATGAGATATCATTTCACACTGGTCAGAATGGCCATCATCAAATAATCTACATACAATAAATCCTGGAGAGGATGTGGAGTAATGGAACCCTCTTGTACTGCTGGTGGGAATGTAAATTGATACAGCCACTATGGTGAACAGTAGGGAAGTTCCTTAAAAAACTACAAATAGAACCACCATATGACCCAGCAATCCCACTATTGGGCATATACCCTAAGAAGACCATAATTCAAAAAGAGTCATGTACCAAAGTGTTCACTGCAGCTCTATTTACAATAGCCACGACATGGAAGCAACCTAAGTGTCCATCAACAGATGAATGGATAAAGAGAAAAAAGAACAAAGCTTGAGGCATCATACTTCCTGACTTCAAAATATATTACAAAGCTATAGTAATAAATACAATATAATACTGGCATAAAGACAAACATATAGACCCATGGAATGGAACAGAGAGCCCTGAAATAAATCCATGTGTATAGTCAACTGATCTGAAACAAGGTGCCAAGATTACACAAAGGGAAAAGCACAATCTCTCAACAAATACTGCTAAGAAAACGGGATATATGTATGGCACATATATACAGTGGAATATTACTCAGCCATAAAAAGAAACGAAATTGAGTTATTTGTAGTGAGGTGGATGGACCTAGAGTCTGTCATATAGAGTGAAGTCAGAAAGAGGAAAACAAATACCATACGCTAACATATATATATGGAATCTAAAAAAAAAAAATGGTAATGAAGAACCTAGGGGCAAGACGGGAATAAAGATGCCGACCTACTAGAGAATGGACTTGAGGATATGGGGAGGGGGAAGGGTAAACTGGGACGAAGCAAGAGAGTGGCATGAACATATATACACTAACAAATGTAAAATAGATAGCTAGTGGGAAGCAGCCACATAGCACAGGGAGATCAGCTCAGTGCTTTGTGACCACCCAGAGGGGAGGGATAGGGAGGGTGGGAGGGAGGGAGACTCAAGAGGGAAGAGATATGGGGATATGTGTGTATGTATATCTGATTCACTCTGTTATAAAGAAGAAACTGACACACCACTGTAAAGCAATTATACTCCAATAAAGATGTTAAAAATAATCCATTAATTAACAACAACAAAAAAGAAGCTACAAGAACTACAGGCCATGAATATAGATGCAAAAAGCCACAATGAAATATTAACAAACTGAATTCAACAATATACAAAAAGGATCACACACCATGATCAAGTGGGATTCATCCCTGGGGTGCAAGGATGGTTCAGCATATGCAAATCAATTAGTGTGATATACCACATTAACAGAAGGAAGGATAAAAATCATATGATTATTTCAATACATAGGGAAAAAGCATTTGACAAAATTCAACACCCATACATGATAAAAACTCTCAACAAATGAGGTATAAAAGGAATTTACTTGAGATAACAAATGCCATGTCTGAAAAGCTCAGAGCTTAAAAGAGGAAAAACTGAAAGCTTTTCCTCTAAGCTTAGGAACAAGGCAAGGATGACCACTCTCACCGTTTCTATTCAACATAGTACTGGAAGTCCTAGCCAGAGCAATTAGAAAAAAGAAGAAAAGAAATAAAGAAATATTAGGCATCCAAATCAAAAAGGAAGAAGTAAAAGTTATATCTGTTTGCAGATGGCATGATCTTATATATAGCAACCCTAAAGATTCCCACCAAGAATGTAAACTGGTATAGCTACTATGGAGAACAGTATGGAGGTTCCTTAAAAACTAAAAATAGAGCTACTATATGACCCAGCAATCCCACTCCTGTGCATATATCTGGAGGAAACCATAATTCGAAAAGATACATGCACCCCAATGTTCATTGCAGCACTATTTGCAATAGCCAGGACATGGAAGCAACCTGAATGTCCATCAACAGAGGAGTGGATAAAGAAGATGTGGTACATATATACAACGGAGTATTACTCAGCCTTAAAAATAACAAAATAATGCCATTTGCATCAATATGGATGAATCTAGAGATTATCATACTGAGTAAAGTAAGTCAGACAGAAAAAGACAAATATATGATATTGCTTATATGTGGAAACTTACAAAAAAGAGGGATACAAATAAACTTATCTACAAAACATAAATAGAGTTACAGATGTGGAAAATAAACTTACGGTTACCAAGGGGTGGGGGTGGGATAAATTGGAAGATTTGGACTGACATATACACACTGCTATATATAAAATAGATAACTAATAAGGACCTACTGTATATCACAGGGAACTCTACTCAAAACTCTGTAACGGCCTATATGGGAAAAGAATCTTAAAAAGAATGAATATATGTATATGTATAACAGATTCACTTTGCTGTACACCTTAAACTAACACAACATTGTAAATCAACTATACTCCAATAAAAATTTTAAAAAAAGATTCCCACCAAAACTGTTAGAACTAATAAACAAATTCAGTAAAGTTTCAGGATAAAAAATCAACATACAAATATCAATTGCATTTCCGTACAGTAACAAACTACCCAAAAAGGAAATTAAGAAAACAATCCTATTTATAATAGCATCAAAAAGATAAAATACTTGGGAATAAACTTAACTAAGGAGGTGAAAGAGTTGTACACTGAAAACTACAATACGTGAATGAAAGAAATTAAAGGAGACACAAATAGACAAAAAGACATCCTGTGTTCATGGACTGGAAGACTTAACATTGTTAAATGTCATACTATCCCAAACAATCTAAAGATTCAATGCTATTCTCATCAAAATCCCAATGATAGTTTTTTACAGGAATATAAATAACAATCCTAAAATTCTATGGAAAAAAAAATATCCAAAGAGCCAAAGCAATCTTGAGAAAAAAGAACGAAGCTTGAGGCATCATACTTCCTGACTTCAAAATATATTACAAAGCTATAGTAATAAAAACAATATAATACTGGCATAAAGACAAACATGTAGACCCATGGAATGGAACAGAGAGCCATGAAATAAATCCATGTGTATAGTCAACTGATCTGAAACAAGGTGCCAAGCTAAGCTTACACAAAGGGAAAAGCACAATCTCACCACAAATACTGCTGAGAAAACGGGATATCTATGTGCAAAAGGATAAAATCGAATACTTATCTTACATTATACACAAAAATCAACTCAAATGGATTAAAGTTTCAAGTATGAGATCTGAAAATCCCTAGAAAAAAAACATGGGAAATAAGCTTCATGACATTGTTCTTGACAACAATTTCATGACATTAAAAGCACAGGCACCAAAAGCAAAAATAGACAACTGGAACTACGTTAAACTAAAAAGCTTCTGAACAGCAAAGGAAGCAATCAATAGAGTGAAAAGGCAACCTGTGGAGTGAAAGAAAACATTGGCAAACCATATATCTGATAAGGGGTTAATATCCAAAAATATATACGGAACGACTAAAACTCAATGAAAAAAACCCTGAAGTAACCTGATTAAAAAACGGGCAAGGACCTGAATAGACATTTCTTTATAGAAGAGATACAAATGGTCAACAGTTATATAAAAATGTGGTCAACATCACTAATCATCAGGGAAATGCAGATCTAGACCACAATGAAATAGCACCTCACACTTGTTAGTATGACTATTATCAAAAAAACAAAAGTGTGGACAAGAATGTGGAGAAACTGGAACCCCTGTACACTGTTGGTGAGTGCAGCCACTATGAAAAACAGTATGGAGGTTCTTCAAAAGATTAAAAGTAGAAGTACCAAATCACCCAGCAATCCCACTGATCAGTATTTATCTAAAGAAAATTGAAATTATGACCTTGAAGAGATATCTGCACTCCTGTGTTCATTGTAGCATTATTCATAATGCCCAATATATGGAAACAAACTAATTGTTCAAACCAAATGGTATATATTGATACAACAATGTAATATTTTCAGCCTTAAAAAAAGAAAGAAATTCTACCATTTGCAACAACACGGATGGACCGAGAAGATATTATGTTAAGTGAAGTCAGTCAGTCAAAGAAGGACAAATACTGCATGATTCCACTTATTTGCGGTATCTAAAATAGTCAAACTTAATAGAAGCAGAAAATAAATGGTGTTTGCCAAAGGACGAGGAAAGGGGGAGATGGGGAGTTGTTGTTCAATAGGTATAAAGTTACAGTTATACAAGATGGATAAGTTCTAGAGATCTCTGTACAACTTAGTGCCTGTAGTTAACAAAATGGTGCTATGTACTCACAAATTTGTTAAGAGAGTAGATCTCATGTTCAGTATTCCTACCACCAAAAGAGCAAACGGATATAAGGAAAACTTTTGGAAGCAATCAATATGCTTATTTCCTTGATTTAGGCAATGGCCTCATGGGTGTATGCATTTGACATTAAATATTTGCGGTATTTCTGTATATCAATTATGCCTCAATAAAAGCTGTATTTAAAAAAATAAATATACCCAGCACTCAATAAAGTAAAAACTGACAATGGTAAATATCCTGTAAAAAATTAACAAGCATGGAAAAAAATCAGGACAATACAACACATAATGAAGAGAAAAAAACAATCAATTGAAACCAAACCACTACTGACAGAGATATTGGAATTAGCAGACAATAACACTGAAACAGCTTATAACTTCATTCCATGTAAACAAAAAGTTCAATGAAGACATGGAAGGTATTTTTTAAAGATGTAAACTGAGCTTCTAGAGATGCCAACCACAATGTCCAAGATGAAAAGTACACTGAATGGGGTTAATTCAACATTAGATTTTGTGAAAGAAAAAAAATAGTGAACTTCGAGACATAGCGATAGAAACTATGCAAAATGAAACACAGTAAGAAAAAAAAGAATCAAGTAAATAAAAAAAAAAAAACCCACAACGTAAGTGAGCTGTGGGATAACTTCAAGTGGCCTAACATAGGTGTAACTAGAGTTTATGTAAAGGAAGGGGACAGAAGAAATATTTAAAGTAACAGTGGTTGAAAGTTTTCTAAATTTGAAGGAAAAAAAAACGCTTGGGCTGTAGAGCGGCAAATACACAGTCCTGCTCTAAGAGCTCAGTCTTATAAAAGAAACACACATTTAAAACAAATAAGCACAATAAAATTTGATATCTGCAATAATAGAAGCATGTTCAAGGAGGCAAGATTTCACAGAGAAGGTGACCACTAGGTGGCATTTTCAAAGATAAACTGAAATATGTCATGAAAAGAAGTCATAGGGACAGGGGAGTGGCACGAGAGGACATTCCAATCAAAATAAGTGGCATCAACAAAAGCACTGAGATGTGAAGCTGCATAGTACCTTCGGGAATTTAACCAAGGAGGTGAAAGATTTATACATAGAAAACTATAAGGCTTTTTTTTAAAAAGGGCAATTTCATTATAATTATGGGGAGAGGGGAAACAGATTAGTTAATGACACTGGAGTAAAGATGAGGATTACGACTTTGCATCCTCTGCTAACCTGCTTATTCTAAAGTCATAGGAAACTATTACAAGATTTTAATTGGAAGGGTGGCTTCGTTAGTAATATTTGCATTTTGAAAGGTTAGAACAAGCCAAGCCTGGAGATAGGGGGACCAGACAGAAGCTGCTGCAATGGTCAAAACTGGAGACAATGAAGGTTTGAATTATGGCAGGGTAACAGAGTGATAAAGGAGAGGAGAACTTGAGGAAATGTTTGAGAACAGACACTGGTTGATATTTCGGATCTAAAATCAGTAAGCATGGATTATTTGTTGGCTCTGGGGAGATAATGAGGGAATCAGGAAGACTTTCAGATGCCATGTATGTACTACTTCAAAATACAGAGAAAATCTCCAGCCATTCTGCTTGTCTTCTAGGCTGCAGTTTCCTCCATTCTTTTTTCCTAATCATCATTTTTCCACCTGTTCTCTGCCTTCCAGACACCTGTTAAAACATTTTGTTTGTTCAATAAAGCCCTTCCTATTCTTCTCATTACATGTTTATTTCATTATCACCACCTAATTCTCATTTTAACATTTACAGGGGAGGGAGTTGTGTTCAAAAGGATGGACTTCATCTGCCATCTTGACCTGATGCCCATCACACCACTTAGTGAAAATTAACAAGTGCCTAATTTAGGACCAAACCCTGCTGAAGCACATTCATTTACTAATGGAAAATTATGCCTATTTCTTGGCAGGCAATAGTTACTTTAAAATACTTTCATGTGTATTTTGTTCTCAGATTTGGATTTCAGTAGGATAATCATTATGGGTATTATTGGTCAGATTAAACATGAACTTTTAGAAATGGAATATTTCACCCACATTTATTTTCTACCATTTATTTTGCTGGCTTTACTTCTCTTTTTTCAAGCAAGAACAGCATCCTGCTCATTTCCATTTCGGTCTAATGTCAATGTCCCCTTCAGAGCACTTCTCATTTCCACAGAACAAAGCCCTTCCTAAGCCCAGGGATCATGGTTAGTGACCACATGGAATGCAAAGGGCAAGAAAAGCAGCCAAAGGGACAAGAAACAGCTGGAAACCACTGAAGAAACCTATAGAAAGCAAGCATGAGGAATAAAAGAATACGACTAATGTTTGATATCCAGTGTCACAAAATATTTTGGAAGTTTTCAGTTGTCTTTCCTGGGTAACAGCCTTAAAAATCTATGTCCACCATCTACCTTAAATCTTTTCTGGAATGAGGAGGTATCATGCCCACATATGAACTAAATCAAAACAGAACAGCAGTCATCAGCAAAGACTAAAATCTTACTGTGTGAAGGACAAATGAAGGTTTCTTTTGACAATAAAATGGCTCTGGCTTGATATTTTATTGATTTAGTGTTTTGACTTTTGACATCCAGTTTGAGAACTTTAGCTCATGCCAGTTGGAAACTGTAATTCCTTCTCCCAGATCCATGAGTTCAGGGATTCTTGAAGGTCAGTGGCTCTTTACTTTAATTCCTCACTATTTTATGAAACTGCCTCTCCAATTTCTTGGTATCTCCAACAACAACAGAACCATATCTGCCAAGATGCAGTAACTTCCAGTCAGATACCACCAAAGGAAAATAATGGCACCATAAATATTCACATAGGAAAATATGAATTTTGCCTTCACAGATAAATTTACTGCTCCAAGAGCATCAGAAACCATGTCCTGTTCCTACTGCTTACTATCCACTGCCCTGAGTATCCTGCTGGCATCATGAGGCATCCATCGATATACCAGTGGAACACAACAGGTCAGGTTGGACAAGGAAACAATAGTTTCCCGCCCAATTTTCAGAGTCCCCACTTTAATGAGAAACGAAAGAACACTTCAGAGTCCTAATATAACTTGGACTTGATTCAGCAACTCTTAAAGCAGAAAAAGGACTTCGGTGGGAAGGACAGGGGTTTTGCAAGGTATTAACTATTTTGATCAAAGGGAAAATTGCACTTGCTGAATTTATTGCCACCCTGCAGTCATTAAACCAAAATGTCTTATATTCATCCATGAAAAATGGCATATACTTTTCACAACCAAAATAATAGCAGAAAAGACAAATCCATAGCGTGTGCAGCCTCTGTGAGAGGAGTGTTCATATTCTAAGGCTACTGACTAAGCCATCACCATCCCAACGGGTATAGGTAGTGATGAGGAGACCTTTATCTGTGACTCTCTAACCAACCATATTAACTTATATTCATCATAAACATTGCAGAGCCTTTTCCTAACGGAAAAAAAAACAACAGCATTTCTTTATTTCTCTGGTGTTTTGGCATGACTGAACGATGGGTTTTAATACTTACTCAGAATCTATTATGTGTTGAAGACTGTGGATGTAACTTCATATATGTTATTTCATTCAATTCTGATGGCAATTCTGTAAAGCAGATGGTAAGCCATTTTCCAAAGGTGGAGACCTTTGCTCAGATAGGTTTGATAACTCACCAAGTCCCACAGCAGAGCTGGGATCTGAACACACTATTTAACTATACAATATCACATTGCTTCCTCTGGGCCACAATACACACACAGTTATCTTATTTTCCAGTTGTTTTCCTTGTATGTCTCCTAATAATTTTACCTAATAATTTTCATAAATTATTATTCCCATGTTTATTATCCTTCCATCTATCAGATGGTGACCTCCTTGATGGCTGAAACCATGTCTGCCTTTTTCATCTTTGTATACAAAGCATGCAGCACAGAGCAGTAGGAACTCAGTATAATACTTGTTGAAATTAAAGAATAAGTAGATATTTCCCTCAGTGAAACTTCCACTCTAGCACACTAGTCAACTCACACTTCCCTAAATGTGCCATGCTCATTTTGCCTCTGCAGTTTGGGTCCTAACCCTCCACATTCTTGGAAAGAGGCTCAGTCTTCCTTTCCCATACAACCCCTACCAAGCCACTAAGGCACAGCACAAGGCCTCTCTGATTCCAAGAATCAGTCCCGTTCATGGTGAAATGCTAACTCTCCTTTGTTTCTGAACTGACATAACTTATTTTCTATTCCCTTCATCTAATGCTACTTTGTGAACTCATTTTTTTAGTGTGTAATTTGTTCTTATGAGTGTGTATGGGTTTTTTTCACCTCTAGATTAAAAGAGACATGAATTACTGTATGTTATAATTCCTTTTCTCTTCCCTAAAAATCTAGCACTTAATTATGTACAAAGTATGTCCTTAAATATGTGCTGAATAAATAAATAAATGAACACCTAGGAGGAGAAGGTCTTAGTAGAATATTAAAATAAAAAATGAACTGTATTATCTGTGGTGAACAGGCTGCTGGTATGAAATCAAGACAGGGTACTTTATTACCTGGGAGACTGGTTATGGAGCTTCAGCCTTTGCTTTCACCTGGGCAAAGCAGTAACCCTAGAAATATGTAAGAAGAAAGCATACTAAACGGGAACAAGGGGTTTCTTTCCCGTGCAGGAGTTTAGGCTCTTCCCACGGACCTCGTGCTCCTTCCAAAAAGAGAAAAATTCCGCCAACGAACAGAAGACATCCCCTAAGTTCTCTCTCCTCTTTCCCCTCAACTTTTCTATTGCTGGCTCCAAGTAAATATATAGAACAGAAGCAAAAAGAAATTACTAATGGGATTTCCGGACAACTCTAGCTGTTACTGCGCAAGGGATACACAGATAAATCATTATTTCATCATTCTCATCTGCCTGCAGAGAAAATTCAACAGCTCTCACCTGTCTTAATTTAAGTTGCCAATAAACAAAAAATAGATGCACCAGAGCTAAAAACTTGGAACTCTGAAGAAGAAACCTGTGTTATTTCAAACTAAATGAAGCTTGAAACACTTAGTTTGTTGAATCTCTCTTCATACAACTGTCTATGGCTGAATTTTCCATAAAGTAATAAACAGCCATTGAATTACTGCTTTATTCAGAGATGTCTGGCTCAGCAGGCTGTGATTTAGCCCCTCAGGTAAGTTCAGGTTTGACATGGTTTAGAAAGATCTGGTTAGGCTCTTGTTGCAGCAGCTGAAATCTTTCCACGGTCCCAGCAGCTAGAGAAGACCTGGTCCTTCAGCGCCCAGCGCCTTCCATGCAGCTGAGCTTGTGTTGCTGACTTCCACTATGAAAACAGTATGGGGCCTCAAGACCCACAGACAAAATATAAATTAAAAAAATAATAATATACTCAGGGTTCCAACTGTCCACGCATTTTCAGTTAGGGTGCACCTATGTTTTATTAATCAACATGTGGTTTCCATTTTAACAACAATGCACATTTGTTCAAGAGCATGCTGGCTGTTAACTTCACTTCTCACTGTGTTTAAATATGTCATGGCCTGTGACTCCCTTTTAGGGGTCAAGTGTCTGGCATGTGCCTGCTATGTTATGGTCGGTATAATCTTATAGATTATCCAAACTGCAAAACCAGAATCTTTGATGTCAAAAGGCCTCTGTATACATAATAGCTATATAATGTATACCTGTATATATTAAACAAGAAGAAAGGTGTAAGGTAGAAAAAAGGACAAACAACTCATCAGCATGAAACAGCCATTCCCTTGCTCTTTCTGGACTGACTGACACGCAGCAGTGTTAAGCTTTGCTCCCCTTCCAAAATACAGAAGCCAAGCTGACCACCTTTAACTGTTGTTCACTTGGAGACTTCTTTCCTCACACTAAAGGATTATATTACACTTTGGAATTTCACAGCAGAATTTGATACCACTTGGTATTTATCGAAACATTTATGTTCACAGCATTTAGTATTTCAACGTCCATGATTTATGGTTCTCTCACCTCCACACTTTTAGCTATAGCCCCTTTAAGGGGACATAAAAAGTTAAAAGGAATTCATTGATCCTACCCTGAAGGCCATCCCTTTATGCTCAGCTATTAAGGATTTTTATGTTGTAAAAGAACATTGTGATGTGATTTGCCTAAATAACAAGGCCCTAGAAATCACATGAGAATTTTTGTTCCTTTCAAAAAAAACGATAGTTTCCTGAAGTTCAAGAAGCATCTTCTAATTCTTAGAAACTTCTTTCAAATACTGTCTCCCTTCCACTAGCTCGTTCTTCACCTTTACTACCCTTATGTATAAAGGTAGATGCAGTAAAGAAAAGAGTACTATCTTCAGATCAGAAGATCTGAATACAGATTCCAGCTCTATAACTTACTAGCCACAGTAGCTAATTCAACTCATTAAAACCTTTTATGATTTGGCTTCCTCAGATATTAAATGGAATGAATAATTCCAAATCACAGGGTCAATCTGAAGATGAAATTAGACAGAGAATGGAATAGTTACCACACAAATGTGTTTGTTAAATAATGGACCAAAGATTCAAAAAGACCAAAGTTTGAGAAAATTAGTTTCTTGTGGCTACCAGATAAATGAAGAAAAGAGCAACAGGATAAAAAATGCTGAGGGAAGAGAAAATTTGAGGACACTAACCACAACGACCAACATTTATATTCAAAATACGCCTTCCAGGGCTTCCCTGGTGGCACAGTGGTTGAGAGTCCGCCTGCCGATGCAGGGGACATGGGTTTGTGCCCGGTCCGGGAAGATCCCACATGCCGCGGAGCGGCTGGGCCCATGAGCCATGGCCGCTGAGCCTGCATGTCCGGAGCCTGTGCTCTGCAACGGGAGAGGCCACCACAGTGAGAGGCCCGCATACCGCAAAAAAAAAAAAAAAAAAAAAAAAACCCTTTC
>NW_020173215.1:5970438-6000674 GCF_003031525.2 Neophocaena asiaeorientalis asiaeorientalis
GGGCCGCAAACCCAAAAAAAAAAAAAAAAAAAAAAAAAATACGCCTTTCAGTCCTGCCTCACTCCAAGGCGCGAGAGCTATACTGCAGTCACAAGACTGCCACACTGTGTTGCCATCCCTTGAGCTTCGTGGCATCAAAGGAAGCAGTTCAGACCAGATAACCAGTCACTGAATGGCCAAGGATCTCTTTTGGAATTTAATCCCAAATAATAAAGGATGCATTAAAGTTCATTTGCCACCACTGCTCACCCCTCCCAAAAGTTCTCAGTCCCCATATCCCATTCCCTCTTAGTGATACACTCCCTCAACTTAGGCATTTGAATAAGCATTATATCGCAGCAGAACAACTCAGAGGAATCTGAACCTAAATCCTATTTACTCTTCCCTTTCTATCCTACCAAACCATTTCACCAAGAAATCAAGATTTATTTAGGAAAGGGCTTCCTCTGAGGTTCCTCCAATTAAATCTAAGTTACATTTCATAATTTAATTAGTGCTTTCAAAGTAAGCTCCTCTGCCTTGGACAATGAACAGATCACCCTCTCTCAAAAGATGCAGAGAGGATGATAGCATTTGTCTTTGTGTTCTCAGGGCCTGTGATCCTGACAGGGGTCACATTTTGCAGGAAAATTAGCAGTTAGACTGGCAGCCTTATTTCCAACCATGGCCTGCTTCTTACCATATACAAAATTGACAGGTCTCATGAGCATGCATAGCTTCAGCTATTACACCTAGAGCCACACATCTAGTTCACACCTATCTCCTGGAATCTATAATATGGTTTCCAACTAGATATTCCCACTCAGATGTTCTATAGTATTTCAAATTCAAAATGCTCAAAACCAACTTACTGTTTCCCACCCATCATTTCTTGACCCTCAAACTTATTTGTTCTCCTGGGTTCCCTAGTTTGGATTAAAAACCTCAAATCCAGAGCCATAAGATATTATATTGTCACGTATAATAAGAAATATACTTGGTCTTTGTCCACTGTTCCTGGCACAGAGCTCCTAAAACCCTTGGAACTTACAAAGTTATAACAGCAGCAAAGGTATCTTTTGTTATGTTAATGAAGTGATTTTTGAACCCCACCTAAGGATGGTGGCTGGTTGCCTGAAGAACCAACCTTGTGATTAGAGGGTTGAAAATTTCAGTCCCACTCCTCTGACTTCCAGGAAGGGGAGAGGGGCTGCAGGTTCAATCTATCAACAATGACCAATGATTTAATCAATCATGCCTATGTAATAAAGCCTCCATAAAAACCCAAAAGGATGTGTTTCAGACAGCTTGTGGGTTGGTGAACATGTGGAGATCTGGGGAGAGTGGTGCAATTAAAGATGGTATGTAAGCTACGAGCCTTTTCTCCACATATATTGCCCTATGTATCTCCTTTATCTGACTGTTTCTGAACTATATCCTTTTATAATAAACAGGTAACCTAGTAAGTAAAATGTTCCTCTGAGTTTTGTGAGCTGCTCTAGCAATTAATAAAACTCAAGGAGAGGGTCATGGTGAAACAGGAGGGAAGGGGTCAGGGTACAACCTTTGAAAGAATGACATAGCCTAAGGACATGACATAAATTGATTCACTGTAACACATTCACTGTACACATTCACTGTAACACATCAGCAAGCTAAATGATATACCCACAGGCGCCATGACAGTTCCAAGACTGACCACAAGGATCAAACTGGCATTGGCCCAATTCCTGGAAATCCCCACCCCTTCCTGAAATAGCTGGAATACTCCTCCCACTCATTAGCCTATAAAATTACCCACCCCTATAAAAACTGACAACCCCATACCCTGGGGCCTTTCTCATCTTCTGAGACGGCCCACACTCTGTCTGTGGAGTATGTTTCTCCCAAGGTTGCTCTCGCCTTCTGAAATGGCCCACACTCTTTCTGTGGAGTGTGTTTCTCTCTAAATAAACCCACTTCTTACCTATCACTTTGTCTCTCACTGAATTCTTCCTGTGATGAGACATCAAGAACCTGAGCTTCAATAAGTCCTGAGACCAGGTGTGTGATCTCAGTTGGAAGACTGTGGGTTTTGGCCGGGTTCGAGTCCCAGCCACATGGGTTCAAGTCCCTATCTGGGTTTAGGCTGGGTTCAAGTCCTGGCACAGGGGTTCAAGTCCCAATCTGAGGTGCACAGTTTCAATGGGAACCTCTAATCTATAGTCCTTCAGAAGCAGAGGTGACAACCTGGACTTGTGACTGGTGTCTGAAGTGGGGGTGGGGGGAGGTACCTGAGGGAGCAGTGTTGTAGAACTGAAACTTTAACCCATGTATACGTTTATATCTTTTGAAAAATAGAAAGACAAAACATGAAATTTTTAAATGGTTACCTATAGGGAATAGGAATGAACAAGGTAGAGGAACCAGGGACAGAAGCCACACTTCTTTGCAAATAGCTT
This sequence comes from Neophocaena asiaeorientalis asiaeorientalis, assembly GCF_003031525.2. Taxonomy (NCBI): domain Eukaryota; kingdom Metazoa; phylum Chordata; class Mammalia; order Artiodactyla; family Phocoenidae; genus Neophocaena; species Neophocaena asiaeorientalis. The sequence goes on from NW_020173215.1 coordinate 5,972,859, forward strand.
ATTCTGTAGATATGCCTTTAGAAACATAATTATTTTATATAATTATAAAATAAATTTAATTTCACAAAGCAATTCCTAAAAACTGCAAATAAAATGAACATATATATGTATACTTTTTTTTTTTTTTTTTTTTTTCAAAAAAACTCCCAACCACTGCGCCACGAGGGAAGCCCAATATGTAAACATTTAATGGCATAACCAAACAGAGAGTACCTATTACAACTGATTCTAAAATACAATAATTTAGAGTAACTTAAAATATAGTAATGATATATCTTAAGTCATTTTCAGTAGTCATACTGTAGGTTGGCATCATTATTCTGAGACGGTTGAATATATACTGTGAAATAATGCACATAAGTACTTATTTTGGTGTTGCTAAGAACCAAGATTTTCAACAAGGTTGAAAGGAGATAAAGATATAAAACAGATAATTAAAAACTCTTTAGTCCTGGTTTTAAGCAGCAGTAAGAATTCATGGTCTATTTTATCTTCTAAAAATAAATATATTTATTTATATTATATATATATTTGCCCTCATGATGTCTTAACATCAAATCCCACTAAAAGGAATCAGAGCTTTTTGAAAAAAATGACTGAATCCAGGTCAGGGACAGGAAATGCACAAGATGAGCCTGGAACATCTTGTCATTCCAGAAGCAAAGAAGCTATCAAAAAGTACTGGGTGGGGGAGGTAAATGAGGTATCACCTCACACCAGTTAGACTAGGCATCATCAGAAACTCTACAAACAACAAATGCTGGAGAGGGTGTGGAGAAAAGGGAACCCTCTTGCACAGTTGGTGGGAATGTAAATTGATACAGCCACTACGGAGAACACTATGGAGGTCCCTTAAAAAACTAAAAACAGAATTACCATATGACCCAACAATCCCACTACAGGGCATATACCCTGAGAAAACCATAATTCAAAAAGACACATGCACCCCAATGTTCACTGCAGCCCTATTTACAATAGCCACGACATCGAAGCAACCTAAATGCCCATCAACAGACTAATGGATAAAGAAGATGTGGCACATATATACAATGGAATATTACTCAGCCATACAATGGAAAGAAATTGGGTCACTTGTAGAGATGTGGATGGACCTAGACACTGTCATACAGAGTGAAGTAAGTCAGAAGGATAAAAACAAATACCGTATATTAACGCATATATGTGGAACCTAGAAAAATGGTACAGATGAAACGGTTTGCAGGGCAGAAATCGAGACACAGATGTAGAAAACAAATGTATGGACACCAAGGGGGGAAGGTGGCGGGGGTGGGGAGTGGTGGTGGGATGAATTGGGAGATTGGGATTGACATGTATACACTAATATGTATAAAATAGATAACTAATAAGAACCTGCTGTATGAAAAAAATAAAATTCAAAAGAAAAAAGCACTGGGTGGGGGAGGGTCATGTCAAAAGTCTTGGGAACAACCTGCATGAGCTCCAACTATATAAACTTCAGATGATATTTTGAAATGGATAAATGTATTTTAACTCATGTGTTCAAAATAATGCTTCCATGGATCATCCCTCCTCCAAAAAAAAAGGTCATTTTTGCAAGACTTTAGGGAACCACCTTTATTATGAAAACTGGTATTTAAATGGAAAGAATCCAACTTTTTCTATAGCCTCTACCTTAGGGGAATGATAGTCCATGAGGAAAAGTTCTTTATAGAAATTCTGCAGCTAACAATGAAAATAGGAAATGATAGAATTAACATTTTGCAAAATGTTAGTAACAGACCTAGAAAATGATCAATGATTGATAACTCACAGAAAGAAATGCCAAGACATTATGTACCTCCTGGGAAGTACATAACACCACGTAAGAAGTAATCTTACCAAAACAAAACCAAACACAAAAGAAACAAAAAACCCAACCCTCAAACCTGGACTTGATCAGTTCTCTAGATCCATCAATGTACTGGAAATACAAAGGAGAAACAATGTGTTAAATAGCCCCATGTGGATTCAGAAAAAGAAGAAAAATGGAGGGAAACTTATAGACTAAAAGACTTAAGAAATATGATTAAGGGGACTCCCCCGGAGGTCCAGCGGGTAAGACTCCACACTCCCAATGCAGAGGGCCCAGGTTCGATCCCTGGTTGGAACTAGATCCCACATGCATGCCGCAACAAAGACTCCACATGCAGCAACTAAGAAGCCCACATACCAAAAGGAAAATCCTGAGTGCTGCAACTAAGACCTGGTGCAGCCTAAATAAATGAATAAATATTTTTTAAAAAGAAATATGATTAAGTAATCACAATATATGACCTTATATGGATCCCCACTCAAATAAACCTTTAAAAATATATGAAAATTGAGGACAAAGTTGTGAAGATGGCAGAGGAGTAAGATGTGGAGATTACCTTCCTCCCCACAAATACATCAAAAATATATCTACATGTGGAACAACTCCTACAGAACACCTACTGAATGCTGGCAGAAGACCTCAGACTTCCCAAAAGGCAAGAAACTCCCCACGTACCGGGGTAGGATAAAAGAAAAAACAGAGACAAAAGAATAGGGATGGGATCTGCACCTCTGGGAGGGACCTGTGAAGGAGGAAAAGTTTTCGCACACTAGGAAGCCACTTCACTGGCAGGGACGTGGGGTGGGCGGGGGGGAGCTTCAGAGCCACAGAGGAGAGTATAGCAACAGGGGTGCAGAGGGCAAAGCGGAGAGATTCCCACACAGAGGATCGCTGCCGACCAGCACTCACCAGCTTGAGAGGCTTGTCTGCTCACACACTGGGGTGGGTCCGTGCTCAGAGCTAAGGCTTCGGCTTTGGAGGTCAGATCGCAGGGAGAGGACTGGGGTTGGCTGAATGAACACAGCCCGAAGGGGGCTAGTGTGCCACAGCTAGCTGGGAGGGATTCTGGGAAAAAGTCTGGAACTGCCTAAGAGTTAAGAGACCAGTGTTTCGGGGTGCATGAGGAGAGGACATGCAGAGCACTGTCTAAACGAGCTCCAGAGATGGGCATGAGCCACGGCCATCAGCGCGGACACCAGAGACGGGCATGAAACGCTAACGATGCTCCTGCAGCCACCAAGAAGCCTGTGTGCAAGCTCAGGTCACTATCCACACCTCCCCTCCCAGGAGCCTGTGCAACTCGCCACTGCCAGGGTCCTGTGATCCAGGGACAACTTCCCCAGGGGAACACACGGAGTGCCTCAGGCTGTTGCAACACCATGCTAGCCTCTGCCGCCGCAGGAGCACCCAATGCAGGCCTCCCTCCCCTTAGCCTGAATAAGCCAGAGCCCCCAGATCAGCCACTCCTTTAACCTCCTCCTGTCTGGGCGAAGAACAGATCCCAGAGGGTGACCTACATGCAGAGGCAGGGCCAAATCCAAACCTGAACCCGAGGAGCTGTGCAAACAAAGAAGTGAAAGGGAAATTTCTCCATGCAGCCTCAGGAGCAGCGGATTAAATATCTACAATCAACTTGAGGTACCCTGCAACCCTGGAATACCTGAACAGACAACGAATCATCCCAAAATTGAGGTGACAGACGTTGGGAGAAACTGTAGACTTGGGGTTTGCTATATGCGACTGACCAGTTTCTGATTTGTATATATAACATAGTTTAGTTTTTAGTGCCTGTTATCATTTGTTTGTTAGTTTCGTTGCTCTCTTTTTTTTACTTTTTAATTTTTATTTTAATAATATATTTTATAATTTTTTTGTTTTATTAACTTTATTTTTACTTTCTTTCACTTTTATTCTCCCTTTTCTTCTGAGCTGTGTGGCTGACAGGATCTTAGTGCTCCAGCTGTGTGCCAGGCCTGAGCCGCTGAGGTGTGAGAGCCTAGTTCAGGACATTGGACCGCCAGAGACCTCCCAGCCTCACATAATATCAATCAGCAAGAGTTCTCCCAGAGATCTCCATCTCAATGCTAAGACCCAGCTCCACTCAATGGCCAGCAAGCTCCAGTGCTGGACACCCCATGTCAAACAACTAGCAAGACAGGAACACAACCCCACCCATTAGCAGAGAGGCTACCTAAAATCATAATAAGGTCACAGATACCCCAAAACACACCACCATATGTGGTCTGCCCACAGAAAGAAAAGATGCAACCATATCCACCAGAAAACAGGCACCAGTCCCCTCCACAAGGAAGCCTAAAGAACCCCATGAACCAACCTTACCCACAGGGGGTCAGACACCAAAAACAATGGGAACTATGAACCTGCAGCCTGCAAAATGGAGAACCCAAACACAGTAAGTTAAGCAAAATGAGAAGGCAGAGAAATACACAGGAGATGAAGACGCAAGGTCAAAACCTACCAGACCAAACAAATGAAGAGAGAATAGGCAGTCTACCTAAAAAAGTATTCAGAGTAATGATAGTAAAGATGATCCAAAATCTTGGAAATAGAACAGACAAAATGCAAGAAACATTTAACAAGGATCTAGAAGAACTAAAGAGGAAACAAACAACAATGAACACCACAATAAATGAAATTAAAAATTCTGTAGAAGGAATCAATAGCAGAATAACTGAGGGAGAAAAATGGAAAAGTGACCTGGAAGATAAAATAGGGGAAATAACTACCACAGAGCAGAATAAAGAAAAAAAGAATGAAAAGAATTGAGGACAGTCTCAGAGACCTTTGGGACAACATTAAATGCAACAACATTGGAATTATAGGGGTCCCAGAAGAAGAAGAGAAAAATAAAGGGACTGAGAAATTATTTGAAGAGATTATGGTTGAAAACTTCCCTAATATGTGAAAGGAAATAGTCAATCAAGTCCAGGAAACACAGAGAGTCCCAAACAGGATAAATCCAAGGAGAAACACGCCAAGACACATATTAATCAAACAATCAAAAATTAAATACAAAGAAAAAATATTGGAAGCAGCAAAGGAAAAGCAACAAATAACATACAAGGGACTCCCCATAAGGTTAAGAGCTGATCGTTCAGCAGAAACTCTGCAAGCCAGAAGGGAGTGGCAGGACATACTTAAAGTGATGAAAGGGAAAAAAACTACAACCAAGATTACTCTACCCAGCAAAGGATATCATTCAGATTCAACAGAGAAATTAAAACCTTTACAGACAAGCAAAAGCTAAGAGAATTAAGCACCACCAAACCAGCCTTTTAACAAATGCTAAAGGAACTTCTCTAGGTAAGAAACACAAGAGAAGGAAAAGACCTACAATAACAAACCCAAAACAACTAAGACAATGGTAATAGGAACATACATATAATTACCTTAAATGTAAATGGATTAAATGCTCCAACCAAAAGACATAGACTGGCTGAATGGATACAAAAACAATAACCGTATATACGCTGTCTACAAAAGACCCACTTCAGACCTAGGGACGCATACAGACTGAAAGTGAGGGGGTAGAAAAAGATATTCCATGCAAATGGAAATGCAAAGAAAGCTGGAGTAGCAATTCTCATATCAGACAAAAGAGACTTTAAAATAAAGACTATTACAAGAGACAAAGAAGGACACTACATAATGATGAAGGGATCAATCCAAGAAGAAGATATGACAATTGTAAATATTTCTGCACCCAACACAGGAGCACTTCAATACATAAGGCAAATGCTAACAGCCATAAAAGGGGAAATCAACAGTAACACAATCATAGTAGGGGACTTTAACACCCCACTTTCACCAATGGACACATCAACCAAAATGAAAGTAAATAAGGAAACACAAGCTTTAAATGATACATTACACAGGACGGATTTAATTGATATTTACAGGACAATCCATCCAAAAACACCAGAATACACTTTCTTCTCAATTGCTCAGGGAACATTCTCCAGGATAGATCATATCTTGGGTGACACATCAAGCCTTGGTAAATTTAAGAACACTGAAATCATATCAAGTACCTTTTCTGACCACAACACTATGAGACTAGATATCAATTACAAAAATAAACTATAAAAAATGCAAACACATGGAGGCTAAACAATATGCTACTAAATAACCAAAGGATCACTAAAGAAATCAAAGAGGATATCCAAAAATACCTAGAAAAAAATTACAATGAAAACATGACAACCCAAAACCTACGGGATGCAGCAAAAGCAGTTCTAAGAGGGAAATTTACAGCAGTACAATCCTACGTCAAGAAACAAGAAACACCTCAAATAACAACCTAACCTTACACCTAAAGCGATTAGTGAAAGAAAAATTTTAAAAACCCAAAGTTAGCAGAAGGAAAGAAATCATAAAGATCAGATCAGAAATAAATGAAAAAGAAATGAAGGAAACAATAGCAAAGATCAATAAAACTAAAAGCGGGTTCTTTGAGAAGATAAACAAAATTGATGAACCATTAGCCAGACTCATCAAGAAAAACAGGGGGAAGACTTAAATCAGTAGAATTAGAGGGGCTTCCCTGGTGGCGCAGTGGTTGGGAGTCTGCCTGCCAATGCAGGGGACACGGGTTCAAGCCCTGGTCTGGGAAGATCCCACATGCCGCAGAGCAACTAGGCCTGTGAGCCACAACTACTGAGCCTGCGCGTCTGGAGCCTGTGCTCCGCAACGAGAGGCCGCAATAGTGAGGCCCGCTCACCACAATGAAGAGTGGCCCCCGCTTGCTGCAACTAGAGAAAGCCCTCACACAAAAAACGAAGACCCAACACACAGCCAAAAAAAAAATAGAATTAGAAATGAAAAAGGAGAAGTAACAACTGATACTGCAGAAATACAAAGGATCATGACAGATTACTACAAGCAACTATATGCCAATAAAATGGACAAACTGGAAGAAATGGACAAATTCTTAGAAAAGCACAACCTTCACAGACTGAGCCAGGAAGAATTAGAAAATATAAATATACAAATCACAAGCACTGAAATTGAGACTGTGATTAAAAATCTTCCAGCAAACAAAAGCCCAGGACCAGATGGCTTCACAGGCGAATTCTATCAAACATTTAGAGAAGAGCTAACACCTATCTTTCTCAAACTCTTCCAAAATATAGCAGAGGGAGGAACAGTCCCAAAATCAATCTACAAGGTCACCATTACCCTGATACCAAAACCGGACAAGATGTCACAAAGAAAGAAAACTACAGGCCAATAATAGTGATGAAGATAGATGCAATATTCTCAACAAAATAATAGCAAACAGAATCCAACTAAAACGATCATATACCATGATGAAGTGGGGTTTATCTGCGGAATGTAAGGATTCTTCAATATACGTGAATCAATCAATGTGATATACCATATTAACAAATTGAAGGCAAAAAACCATATGATCATCTCAATAGATGCAGAAAAAGCTTTTGACAAAATTCAACACTGATTTATAATAAAAACCCTCCAGAAAGTAGGCACAGTGGGAACTTAGCTGAATGCAATAAAGTCCATATATGACAAACCCACAGCCAACAGCATTCTCATTGGTGAAAAACTGAAACCATTTCTTCTCAGATCTGGAACAAGATAAGGTTGCCTGCTCTCACCACTATCATTCAACATAATCTTGGAAGTTTTAGCCACAGCAATCAGAGAAGAAAAAGAAATAAAAGGAATCTAAATTGGAAAAAAACGAGTAGAACTGTCACTGTTTGCAGTTGACATGATACTATACACAGAGAAGTGTAAAGATGCTACCAGAAAAGTACTAGAGCTAATCACTGAATTTGGTAAAATAGCAGGGTACAAAGTTAATGCACAGAAATCTCTTGCATTCCTATACACTAATGATGAAAAATCTGAAAGAGAAATTAAGGAAACACTCAAATCTACCACTGCAACAAAAAGAATAAAATACCTAGGAATAAACCTACCTAAGGAAACATGTATGCAGAAAACTATAAGACACTGATGAAAAAAATTAAAGATGACACAAAGAAATGGACAGATATACCATGAGTTTCGATTGGAAGAATCAACATTGTGAAAATGACTTTACTACCCAAAGCAATCTACAGATTCAATGCAATCCCTATCAAACTACCAATGGCATTTTTCACAGAACTAGGACAAAAAATTTCACAGTATTTCTGGAAACAAAAAGGACCCTGAATACCCAAAGCAATCTTGAGAAAGAAAAACGAAGCTGGGGGAATCAGCTTCCCTGACTTCAGACTATACTACAAAGCTACAGTAATCAAGACAGTACGGTACTGGCACAAAAACAGAAATATAGACCAATGGAACAGGATAGAAAATCCAGAGATAAACCCATGTACATATGGTCACCTTATCTTTGATAAAGGAGGCAAGAATATACAATGGAGAAAAGACAGCCTCTTCAATAAGTGATGCTGGGAAAACTGGACAGCCACATGTAAAAGAATGAAATTAGAACACGCCATAACACCATACACAAAAATAAACTCAAAGTGGATTACAGACCTAAATGTAAGGCCAGAAACTATCAAACTCTTAGAGGAAAACATAGGCAGAACACTCTATGACATAAATCACAACAAGGTCCTTTTAGACCCACCTCTTAGAGAAATGGAAATAAAAACAAAAATAAACAAATGGGACCTAATGAAACTTAAACGCTTTTGCACAGCAAAGGAAACCATAAGACAACTCTCAGAAAGGGAGAAAATATTTGCAAATGAAGCAACTGACAAAGGATTAATCTCCAAAATTTACAAGCAGCTCATGCAGCTCAATAACAAAAAAACAAACAACCCAATCCAAAACAATAAATACTGGAGAGGGTGTGGAGAAAACGGGACCCTCCTACATTGTTGGTGGAAATGTAAGCTGATACAGCCACTATGGAAAACAGTATGGAGGTTCCCTAAAAAACTAGAAATAGAAACTACCATATGACCCAGCAATCCCATTACTGGGTATATACCCTGAGAAAACCATATTCAAAAGGAGTCATTTACCACAATGTCCACTGCAGCACTATTTACAATAGCCAGGAAATGGAAGCAACCTAAGGGTCCACTGACAGATGAATGGATAAATAAGATGTGGCACATATATACAATGGAATATTACTCAGCCAAAAAAAATAAACGAAATTGAGTTATTTGTAGTGAGGTGGATGGACCTAGAGTCTGTCATACACAGTGAAGTAAGTCAGAAAGAGAAAACCAAATACCATACGCTAACACATATATATGGAATCTAAAAAAAAGAAATGGTCCTGAAGAACTTAGGAGCAGGACAGGAATAAAGACGCAGATGTAGATAATGGACTTAAAGACATGGGAACAGGAAGGGTAAGCTGAGACGAAGTGAGAGAGTGGCATGGACATATATACAGTAACAAATGTAAAATGGATAGCTAGTGGGAAGCAGCTGCATAGCACAGGGAGATCAGCTCGATGCTTTGTGACCACCTGAGGGGTCGGATAGGGAGGGTGGGAGGGAGACGCAAGAGGGAGGGGATATGGGGATATAAGTATACGTATAGTTCATTCACTTTCTTATACAGCAGAAACTAACACAACAATGTAAAGCAATTGTACTCCAATAAAGATGTTAAAAATATATATATATGAAAACTGAGAAAATGTGACTACTGACTGGGAGTTTGATGGTATTAAGTATTTTGAGGGTTAATTTTTAGGTGTAATAATTGTGATGGTGTTTTTTATTAAAAAGTCTATCTTTTTGAGATGTATAATGAAGTATTTACAGATAAATGATATGACATCTGGGATTTGCTTCAACATAGTTCTGGGGTAGAAGGACAGTGATGCTGGTAGTTGTAGGCACAGATGAGACAGAACTGTGCTGATGATTGCTGAAATTGGGAGCTGTATACGTGTTTATTTTTTATTATTCCCTCTTCTTTCATATATGTTTTTAAATGTCTATAATCAAGTTTTTATTAAATGTATGAATGGTAATAGTCATAATCAGATGCAATCCAACAGAGTAAATCAGAGATATGGAAACACACAATTACTTAATGAGAGTCAAGATTAGGGCAGGTCTTAACTCGTAGCCCAGTGCTCTTTCTACTAGATCATACCGCAGCAGCCACTCATTCCCACCTTTAAAATCCTTGTTATGTAGTGGGACAGAAGTCCATGTAAATTTCATTCTCTAAAGGAGAAGAATAATAACACTACTTCTCTTTCACCAAATATCCACCATAGTGCCTAAGGAAAAAATAATTACATTCCCAAGAAAGGTTCTATTTGTTCAAAGAGACCAAAACCAGATCACCACACAAATCTCAGACTATAAATTGCAACACTTGGAAAAACATAAACATGGTTTTAGACAACATGAAGAAAAACAAACTCTTTTCTTAAATAAACCTCACAGGCAGAATCTGGATGAGGATCTGATTGTAGCCACATTCAGAAACATTAAAGAATATTCCAGTCCCACCATGCCATGCTCCAAGAAACCAAATGCAAAGCAATGTCTTTCTTTAATGATAGAAATAAATCCAGTTACTGAAGACGATGCTTAGATGTATAAAATGTGCTGCTGGCAATAAAAGAGCTCCCTAAGCTCAAGGGGTGACGCTTCAGAGGAAGCACATGGTGGTGAGTTATGGGTGCAGACCCAGGCTTTGCTTTCCAGGAGATTTCCTTTACAGTTTCCACACTAGCCTTTCCACCCAGAGTCTAGAACATGTTGTTCCATCCCAGACCTTCAAGCGTCCACTGCAGCTTAGAGGAAACTGAGTTCTGAAATTACATAGCATTTCAGATTTAATAGTTATTGTGCTCTGCTATAAATCTAGTAGACTAGAAGAGTCACAAAAGAAATGTGGTTGGCCCAGCAGTCTCTCTCCAAGCCTATGGATTCACACTTCAGTACAATTTCTTCTGCCTTGTAAATTTATTGATGATAATAATATCCAACACGTATCATCCAAGACTGTGGCTCCTTGCAAATAGTAATAAATTTAATTGTCTTTAAAAAAGATATTTAGAAATTCTGTGGAAATTTCCAGCTACACTAAAAACAAATCCAGACCTTACTAATTTCGATTATATTAGATTCAGAGTTTAGGATCTTACTGCAGATTACATCAGGTCACTCAACTGGCTCAACTTCCTGTTACTTCTCTCATGCTTACTTTCCATTTTTTATTTAAAATATTTCCATCATGTCTACTGGTAAAGTAGAAGGCAAGAGAGAGGAAGGAGACTAGGGAAAAAACTTTTTTCACATTTTCTACTTAACTTCCTTTATTATCATACAAAGCTCTTTGTGCTCTGATCTCTTAAAAGGCAGAGAAGTGGCTGGGCATTTATTGACCTAACTCTGCAATAACCCACGTTATCTCTTCTCCTACTCCTTTTCTTTTCTGTCTCTTCTGTCTTTAACACCACAACATCTACAAGTGCTTAACTAAACTATATTCTTAAGTAAACTATAATACATCAACTGTATAGAACACAACTTAATAGAATACTGTACAACCTTAAAAGACTGTTGCAAACACCATGCTGTACCCAGGGGAAAGAACTGGATAAACTAAGTAAAAAATGTAAGATAAAAAATAATATGTAAGACTTATTTTTAAACTTATTCCTAGAAAAATATTGAAAGATGGTTATCTAAATGCTAACTCTGCATGACAATGAGTGAATTATCCCTTGTCTTCTAAATGTAATGCATTGACTCATTAATAGAAAAAATATATATTGATGTTTGATTTTTAAAAAAAAGAATACTGTCTTATTTCAGATTCATGACTGGAAACATTAAAATAAAGCCTAAGAAGGCGGGAGAGGGGCTCACACAGTGAAACACAAATACAGTTGTGAAGTTCTAAGTAATTTGACAAGAGTATTGTCACAGGAATTACACTATAATAGGACCTTCTGGAATTCATAAATAATGCCCTTTTGTAGGATGTCAACTCTATCCCCAGTTTCACTGATTATTAAAGCATAAGGCTGAACTAATCCAGAATATCTGCATTCCAAATATTTGACACTGAAATTAATCTTGAATTTACTGTGGGTCAACGCCTTTTACACTCTTGGCTGAAAGATATTAATTTTATGAAGGATCTCATCAGATTATGCAGACTACACATTCCTCTGATACCATCTTTCCTTGGATTAAGCAAGAAAATCCAGAAAACTGGACATGATATGGCCCATCATTTCAACTCCATCTGCCCCAACACTCAACCTCTCCCTCTACCCCATTAAAACTGTTTACTGAATTGTTCTAGAATTAAATGTACTGAAGCCATCAGCCTATAATGAAAAATGGACTGGACTGCATTTTCAGTAAGTATACTGTTCTTTATGTGGCATCATACATGAGGGCCTACAAAAGAACTTTATCTCAGTCTCAGATATTATGTTTATCCTCAACAACTAGTTCATTTTTCCCTTATGGGCCCTGTATCTTACCATGCTTCCCCCGCCCCTGATGAAAATACATGGAGATATGTGGCCTATAATTTGTTTCACAGCCTCACTGCCAGCTTGATATACTTTCTTCACTTTGTTTTTCCAATACCTCATGTTTCTTGTTCATTTTTAATTATTTTCTTTTACCATATTATTTGAATCTTTATTTTAAGTCACCTTTGGAATAACGTAGCATATGATTAGTTATTTAATTAATTTAAATGAAAAAATTCCATAGGAATTCCCACTTCTAAGGAACCTAATATGCAGTCACCATTCAGCAGACTAGAGCCCCTGACAAAGAGAAAGTGCCCAGTTAATATCAGTTGTTATCATTATCATTACATAATTGTACACTGTAATGTCAAAGTAGCAGTGTTTGTAAACCAAATAAATGTACACACAGGAGCACACACACAAATACTCATTTAATGAAATAACCTTGACTATTTTCTTTGACCTGGACAGTGTAGGCAATCCATAGATATTTTCTTAATAAGTTACTGAATAGTGAATCGCTGGCATCACTATGTCTGCACATATTTTTGTATGGTGAATAACATGTATTTTTTAAACAGCTTGGGTACTATCCGAATGCTGGTAACAAACAGATACCAATACCAGATATCAGAGATATTTTACCTTCTCATTAGAACTTCCTTGTGTTATTTTAAGAATTAAATGAAGCAGTCTAATAGAACCTGGTACACAGAAGTTCAACAAATGCTAATTTTACTTTTCCTCTTCCTCCCTGACAATGTATTCTTCTATAGCAGTATTACAAATGTATATGTGTGTGTATGTGTGTGTGTAGAAAGCCTAATCCCCTCAAAAGATATTACCACCAAAGGACTATCTGTATTTCTCTCTATAACTCTCTTCACTTACCATGACGACCCTTCTCTTCTTCCCTTAGCTCCTATGTTGGCTATCTGACAAAAAAGGAGAAAAAAAGTAGAGGCAGGGGAAATGAAGGGAGGAAGAAAGGAAGGAAAGAAGAGGGAGGAAGAGACACCAGGAGGGAGGGAGGAGAGCAGAGAAAAGAGAAGAATCTGGTTGTCTCACTAGAAAAGAGGAAAGTAATAACTATTGGATATGAATACAGTATCCATTCAGAGTATGCAATATTCAAATAAATGTTACCATTCTTTCTTAGAAATCACTGATTGAAAGATTACTCAATCTGAGCAATTAGCAGTTTATTAGATATGCAATGTACTTTTCAGACAGATATCCTATGTGGAAATAAAGCACACAAATTCCCTCCGAATGAGTAACAGCTTTATGAAACCATTGACTCCATGGTTAACAGAACAGAAAACCTGACTACAGCCATCTAGTGTGCAGCAAGCTAAATAATATGACTACCAATCACTCCCAAATGCCTCAAACCCATGCATTCATTCTTTTGTGTTTGGTGCATTTCATGATAAAGACTTCACTTTGGTGGTTTTTTTCCCACATTTGACACAAAGTTTTTCAATCTGTGATGAACTCTTTTTTTCTCTTCACCCCAATCCCCTCCTTCACTTTATGAGAGAATAAAAAAGCAAGTACTGACCTCTAAGACTTTTGTCCAAGGTGATCTTTTCTTAACCTTATCCATTCATTTCGTTCTTCCTCTTATCAAATACCACCTCAGCCAGATTCCCAGGTCTCTATCCCTGATACAGGCAGCACATTGAGAAATCCTTACTATAGCATTTGCAGGCACTGTGCTGGGATGAGGTACTGGATGACAGGCTTTCATCTGGATATAATTTATTTATTATATTAGTACTTTATTAAGGAAAATGCACCAGTGTGAAAATTGAAGGGAAAACATATTTTGGCTAAGGAATAACCTGGAAATTATTAAAGTCAAAAGCTTATGGGTCAAAGGGTCGCAGCTTCATATTATTATAATAATATGTTAATGTTTAAGTCATGCAACCTCTATGGGTCTTTGAAACACCTGCAATGGAAATGGTTTTCACACTATTATAATGATAACAAATAGACTGAGGCTCGATGCTTTAATTTTGAGTCTGCTTATGTGACTGAATTTTATGAGCCTATAAAACATATCCTAACACAAATATAATAAAGGTTCAAAAAAATACCACCCTAAGTCAATTTTCTTTGCAACTCTTTCTCTCTCTCTCTTTTTTTTTTTTTTACTGCTACTCCCACCTCAAGCTCCACCCTCTCCAACTCTCCCCCTCTTTTTCTTCTTCTTTACTTAGGTTTATTTGACACAGCTGTTGCTGGGGCACTAGAGAATGAGATTGCCACTGGGATAAACCAGAAAGCATGTTAGCTGCCCTATAACATATTTTCAGTTATTAAACAAAGATGAAACCACAGACTAGATTCTGCCCTTTTCCAAACAGTATTGCAAAAAGTGTATATTACCATTCAATAAACAATAAAGTATTTCACTTTAATTGTATTTTTAGCATTAGTGTCTAAACATATGTATGTACACACACATGCACACATATATGCTTCTCAAGATATGAATCTCTTCCATGTATCCCAAAAGTCATATAACACCAAGAAGCCCTCTGAAGACATGCCGAAGAGCCACTTTCATCTGTAACTGGTGAAATTACCTCAACTGACAATCTGAGAGGTAAGATGCATCAGATTACAATAATTTCCATTTATTATTTTAAATACAGATGTCAGATCTCTGGAGTTGTTTCATGTATACACAAAATAAAGCACGTTGGGGGAAAAAATGAAATGGTTCTGTTGGCTTCAAACTGAAAATTCTAAGAAAACCAAAGAAATAAAATGAAATCTACATTAAATGTATCCTTGTCCTCAATATGTCAGTTGATTATTAAAGAACCATGATGAATTAAAGAATCATGTTATGGACTGAACTGTATCTCTCAAAATTCGTATGTTGAAGCCTTAGCCATCAATGTGACTGTATTTGGAGATGGGCCTTTAAGGCAGTAATTAAGGTTAAATGAGGTCATGAGGGTAGACCTAATCTGATAGGACAGGTATTCTTATTAGAAAAGGAAGAAAAACCAGAGATCTTACTCTTTCCACAGGCACAGAGAGGAAATGCCATATGAAAACACAGTGAGAAGGCAACTGTCAACAAGCCAGAAGAGAGGCATCACTAGAAACCCACCCTGATGGCCCCTTGATCTTGGACTTCTAGCCTCCAGAACTATGAGAAAATTAATTTCTATTGTTTACGCGACTCAGTCTGTGGTATTTTGCGATGGTAGCCCTAGCAGACTAACACAAAGAAAAAGTCTTTTTTCTTCCCAAAACATAAGTTATTATAACCACAGAGATAGAAAGGGCCTTAAAATCACTGAGACCTAATAGTGAAAAATAATATTCATTGAGGGCATCTTGAAGGACTTCCATTAAGAACATTACTCTAGAAAATAGTCTGTATATTACCACTGAGACAAATCAAATCAACAGAGGTGCATATTAGAGATCATTGTTTTAGCCCCTTTTTATTATGACATCAATTTACACTAAGGGATATGATAAGAAATCACTGTGGGAAAGTTGTTTAACATATCTGTTGTATGCTTTCAAGAATATGGTCTTTCACACATCATTATGATATCCTAAGGGGTTCCTCTCAAGTCTCAGTAACAAAACTGTTTCTTTCACCTGAACGACTTGTATTCTCATTTTATCGTGGCTGTGACTTCTATAATGATGTTTCCCTCTGTACTTAGAGTCAAATTTGAAGTCTGTTTCTAGCAGCCATATAGATTCTCAAAGTATGTTTTCTGTGAACCAGTTTTCCTTATGTTTTATTCCCCCTCTCTTGTTTTCCTTTTGTATACATTTCCTCAAGTATTTATTTTACTTTATGCAGTTTTCATATCATCTCAAATTCTTTGTGGATTGATGAGGGAAATAAGTGCATAAATAAGCATATATCATCTCATCCAACCCTGTTACTTTAAGGTGGGAAACTGAGTTCCAGAATACTTGAGTGATTTGCTCCAGATCATGCATTCAGAGTGTGGTACAGAGAAGATTAGAAATTCCGTTTCCTCTCACTCAGTCTAGTGTTCCTTCTCCTCTATCATAAAATTACCTCCCTAAGCCTTGAAGGAGGAAGGAAATTAATTCAAAAGGAAAAATATCTCCTTGGTACATGTAGCTCAGTGTTTCTCAACAGGGGCAAGACAAGCCTTAACTGTGCTGTGCCAAACTGGCCCCAGCATTCCTGACCCCTGCCCACTAAATGCCATTAGAGCCCCCCAGTCACTGTACTAAGAAGTCCCCTACATTTCTCAAGCCCAGTGCTACCACATTTTTATTTGTTGTTGTTGTTTAAAAGAAGTAGAAAATATTTCCCCGATCTAATGAAAAATCGAGTCTTTAGGGGAAAGTAAGGATTAGAGTTTAAAATATATGCATTTAACAGCTGACATTAAACTTCTCTTAGAAAGATGTGGTAAAGTGTTTGCAAAAATTACTGCAATAATTTCCCTCACTGCCCCAGACACTTGGGTTATCCCTTCCCACAATGCCTTTGGCCTTGGCCACTTGAATAATTTTGACCAATGAGACATTAGCAAGTGTGACACAAGCAGAGGCTTGAAAAGTCACTTGTGTGATTCTCTGGAACTCTGAGACCACCATGTGAAGAAGCTCAGGCTAGCTACCTATAGGATGAGAGACTGAACAGAGCATATTCAAGCAGTTCCAGCTGTGTGCCACTCACTCCACAAAACCAACCAGTCTACCCACTCTTGACATATGACTGAGGCCATCCAGATCATTTAGCCACCACCCAACTTCCATCTGACCACAGATACATGAGAGAGCCCAGAAGAGGTCAGCCAAGCCAGCCCACTTAGAACAACCTAGGTGATCCACAGAATAGTGAACTGAATAAAATGGTTTTGGTTTTAAGCCACTCATTTTGAAGACAATTCGTTATGCAACAAAAACTAACTGTTAAAGGAGGGAATCAGCTTTGTTTAGAAAAATAAGCTGAAAACCTTCAGGGTTTGGGGACAATCCATAAATTAACCTATTTGTAGTAGAAGCAGGAGCTCAAAGTCAGAGGTTATCATGAGATCATAAACCCTTCTCTGTTCCTACAAGAACTATAAAAATCTTGAGAAGGAAATGGAAGGGAAATAGAGGTTTAAGCCAATCTTATCTGATTCTTAAGATGCAGTGAATCTCCAGCTGACATCTTGGAGAGATATCAATGTAGATATAGATATAGATATACATATATAGATATAGATATAAACATAGATATATAGATATACATACAGTTATGGGTAAGGACATGGAAGGTGGAAATGGCCTGGACACAGACATAGATAGAAATATAGAAATAGAATTGTATATAGATAAACATACACACAGGGATAGAGATCTCAAAATACAGGCCTACCTCTGAGATATTTCAGGTTCAGTTCCAGATGACCAAAATAAAGCAAATACTGCAACAAAGTGAGTCACACACATTTTTTGGTTTCCCAGTGCATAAAAAGTTATCTTTATACTATAATGTAGTCTATTAAGTATACAATACCATTATCTAAAAAACAGTACATACTTTAATTTAAAAATAATGCTCTTAGAAAAATGATGTCGATAGACTTGCTCAACATAGGGTTCCCACAAACCTTCATTTTGTAAAAAATGCAACATCTGCAAAGTGCAATAAAGCAAAACACAATAAAAAGAGGTACGGCTACAACTTGCCACAGTTACCAACATGAAATATTATTAAAAACCTCACATGGACTGTTTATAAACAAGGCAGCTCTTAGAAAATTCATTAGTCAGAATGAGTTTGTGTAATTCTCTTACAAAAATTAATTTATTGAGATTAATTTTTATGCCAACTTGAGTAAGGCTTGTGTCCAATGCTGTTCTGCTGCTTTAAGAGCTCACCTTCAAATTATTACATGAGCCATGTTTTTGGGACTAGTTCCTGATGTGACTATTAACACAATACCTACCTACTTGGATATTTCTCTGATGTCATCTTCACTTCTTTGTTAGTCTCTAGGACCTTCCTGACAAATTGCGCAGTCAGCATTCTAACGCTTTCTCCTTTGTCTCTCTGACTTGGACTAGCATCTTACTCTCAGTCCATTATGAGGGCCCCTCCCCCATTATACCTCTGAACTGCTCTCCTGGGCGGCTCTACTTAGAAGCAAGACAGATCCTGGTCATCTATTCCTAGGTCATCTTTAAAGCACTAGAATAAATACTGGTCCTTACCACAGCCTCCAACACCCAGTGTATAATTAATATGTATCAATGAACTTCAACTACATATCACTTCTTATTTCAAGGTAGTAATAACCACTATCAACCTTTAAATATCTAAATTATTAGAACAGGCAATATGTGAACATGCTATATACTATACTATTGTTCAAGCAAGAAGCCAAGTTTATCTTTATCTATGCTATATTCATAAATGCTAACTATAACTATACATGTAGCCTGTAGCAGACTGTACTTTCCAAAGACGGCTGCAACAACATCTCCTGTCTTACCATTTTTCTAGACTCTTGCCATGCCCCATCACAATGTGGCATCGAATTCTCCTACCCTTCAATCTAGGAGGGTTTATGACTGCCTTGAAATCAATAAAATGTGGTGGAAGTGCTGCTGCATGACTTCTAAGGTGAGGTCAATAAAGGCATTGCAACCTCCATCTTGCTTGCTAGAACAGTCACAGTGGAGTGCTGAGTCACTGTATAAGCAATCCAACTGCTCTGAGGCTACCATGCTGTAAGGAAGTTCAAACCAGCTTATGCAAAGACTACAAAGAAAACACTCTTGGTACTGATTCAAAGAAACTCACTGTCCAGGGAATGATGACACCATTGACCCTGATAAAGCATGCTTTCAACTAGAATCTACATTGATAGAAATAAGATCTAATCCCCAAGAGAGGGAAACATCAAAGTTAGGTAAATTCAAACACTAGAGTCTGTCCTAAACTGTATGGAACTGAGACAAAAGAGCAATCATCCAGACCAGGTATCGATGGTACCCAACAGTTCACCCTATTCAGATAAAATTCTAGGCTTTGGGAAGCAGGAATAATTCTGGGTTCTACCTATCACAGATGATAGCTCTTATAATAAAGTTTCTGTATTCTGGTCCAGATTGCTTCAGACATTGAGTAGTGCTGGGCTTTTAAGCTGAAGGTCTTAAGATGTTGTGGATGATGAGGAATAATAAAGGTGTGAGTATAGTAAAAGGAAAAGCAGAGTAGGGTGGCATAGGTCAAGAGCAGCTGAGCCTCTTTGGATTTAGACAAGTCCAAAGGAGTTGTACATAGTTCAACTGAAGAACATTATAGGCAAGAGGAACATGTAAAATATACAGAGAACTGTAAGAACAATGTGGCAAGGGCCCAAGTGGAAAAGCAGAGACACACTTAAAACAAATGAGGAATGAGGTTAATCAAGTATTATAGGAAAGAGGAATGAGTATTATAGGAATGAGTGACCAAGAATTACAGAAATAAGTCCATGGTACCCAAAATTTTGAATGTCAACTGTGGAGTTTAGATTTTATCCAGCAATCAGGAAGTTATGGGAGTCTCCTAGACCCCAAGGAGGGGAAAATCGGAGCAGGAAATATTCTAGGCCCCCTTCCTCCAACTCCAACTTCAATGACCATAATTTCAACTATTTTACAATTGCTCATCTAAGTAATCTTTCATTTGAAAGATATCTTTTAAAATGCTGAAAATTTTGCTATAATAGACAAAGACTTTCACTGTACACCAGTGATAAGAAAAGTAATGTTAGGGGCTTCCCTGGTGGTGCAGTGGTTGAGAGTCCGCCTGCCGATGCAGGGGACACGGTTCATGCCCCGGTCTGGGAAGATCCCACATGCCGCGGAGCGGCTAGGCCCGTAAGCCATGGCCGCTGAGCCTGCGCGTCCGGAGCCTGTGCTCCGCAACGGGAGAGGCCACAGCAGTGAGAGGCCTGTGTACTGCAAAAAAAAAAAAAAGAAAGAAAAGTAATGTTTGAGGATTATTCCTTAGCTTTGTTCACGATATAAATAAGAATGTAAATATCAATAAAAGCCATAAATTGAAATGGAGAATACTAGAAAACAAATAGGAAAGTAAAAGAGAGAAAACACTTTTTAAAATAAATAGCTTGATTAAAGAAAGCAAGGTAATAAGAAGCCAAACTCCCACTTCCTTTGTTATCCTCTGTGATCTTCTACCTTCCCAGGCTTTTTGGTCTCTATTTGGTCATTTAATCCAGTCCTTGATTCTCCTTTGCTCTCTTCCTGTGCCTTCCATGCAATCGTTTTATTCCTCAGGGCTCAGCACCCATCCATGATCACAGTGCTGCTTTTGACTGGCACCACAATTCTGTGTTCTCCTCACTTGGCTTTACATTACACATTTAGGTCTTGCCTGTCCAAAGTAATAACTTCTTCTAAAAATATTTTATTTTTGGTGCTTATCCTTCTCAAAGTTCCTACAGACATTACCTCATCCATTTCTCTTGAAAGTAGGTGCCCTGATGACAGAGTGGCCCCAAAAGCTATTTGTGCAGATTTGGGGATATAAGTATGCCAGGGACCTCAAAGATGTCAATCTTGTCTATTTGGAATGAGAGATGAATGTTCTCAGCTATCAATAAATACCAAAAGCTCTCTCATTCAAAGAGAGAAAAAATTTCCACCACAAGCATTAAAAAAAAAAAAAAAAAAGTCACCAAAGAAAGAAAACATAAGAAATGACATTTCTTTAAATTTCAAATTTTTACTTTTTCTAAAACTTACAGGATTTTATCTCTGGGGGCACTGTTGTATTCTTATGTACTCTTAGAAAATAAATATAAAGTCAACCTGCTCTCACTCAAAAGTCTGCACTATCCTTTTATTCACACACACATACACACATACACCATTTCCACATATCACACACCAATATGTTTAATCTACTTTTGTGTAATGAGTAAAGCAGACATTCTGGAGAGGAGACTTTAATTATGCAACTGGAACTGCCTAGTCCAACACAATGTGAGAAAGTGAGACTAGCAGAGATAAAAAGGAATCTTTAAGTACCTCTCCTTTTTCCATACTCTGCACTCCACTCTTAGTATTGTCTCAAAGTTTTAACCACTGTGACTTTAGGATCCTAGAAATGTCTAAATTTATAACATGGGAAAACATTAACATTTTATTAACTTAGTAGAAGATTCCAGCCTAAACAGATTTTTTTTAATCTCTGCTGAACATATGTTTAAAAGATTACGGGAAAAATTTCTTAACTTGAGCCTTCAGTTCCAATAAAGAATGACTCACTTGTGTATTTTCATAAGGCATAAAGATTATTTCATTTCAACTACACTTGAGCTTTAAACTTTTGTTAAAGTTTACCTGCCCTTAAGTAGGTACATGTAAGTAATTAATGCAGCAACCCAAAGTAAAAAGGAGATACTACTAATAAAATGAGGCAGAAAATGAAAATATTATATAGGAAAAGGAAAGAGGTCCACCAAATGTGCTGTCTTGTCTTGAGACCAAAGCAAAGACTAAATGAAAGACCTTCCAAGGGTATTTGAAGGAGTTGAACACCTGTGGCTCTTGTGAGGAGCAGAGTCTTGCTGCCACTTAGATGTAGAAGTCCCTGGTAACAGGCCATGCATGGCTCCTGGCCCTTTTCTCCAAACATAAGCTTTTGCTTTCTTTGTTAACAACAGCCTTTTATCCCTGACAAAACAAAAACCATGTACCGGATTAACTGTGGTTTATGTAACACTTATCTCTTAATGCATAGGAAAAAAAATCTTCCCCTCTTTAAAGAGTGAATCTTATTAAAAAGTCCCAAGCTATGGATTGGTTTAAACGCTGATCGGTTTCCTTAACCTCTTTCAAAAGAAACTACAGCAAGTACCATGACTAACACAACAGCAACCTTAATAAACTCTCCATTCTTCTCTTCCCTACCCAAAGAACACCTGGTATAGGTCCATCAGGCACACACATGTAGACCCTAGGAATTGCTCTGACTACATAATTGCATTCTTACCTAAATGTCTTCAACTGTCACAGCTAAACATAAGTACGGGAGCTTTGTACAACAGATGATCATTCTGACAATGTAATAATATTAATGTAAAATCTTTACACCTAATCATAACTATCACCATGTTTTATTTAAATATCAGTTTAAAGGTTAGGAATGAAAAAGTTAGGAAAATTTCCTTTTTAAAAACATCAACTACTCTCCCTTTCCTGCTACAATATTCTGTTTGATACCAATAGTCCAACACTCTCGTCACGTATTTGTAAATTAAGAGAAAATGTAAATTTCAGTGCCTACAAAATGAGGAGAAACAGTGAAAGCTGTTGAAATGTCTTGGCACTGAGAATACATCTCTTCAAAGAAATCAATTCTGGGACAGATACAGGGCATCAGCAGCTTTTATGTGTGCTTCATCTTTAATTGAAGCAGGACTTTATAGACTCTTATCAGGGTTTTCAGCTTAACTAATCATCATCCAGAGATCTTGAATCATATGATTAGCTACCTCCTTTCCATAGTTCTTTCTCATAAGTACGAAAACTAGGATGCTAGGTATAGTTATTCCAGGTTGACGGGATGTTCCAGCCAGATGTTTGCAAACATTATTCAAAGAGCCCAGAGTCAAGCCATCCACAAAAATTAACAGAAGAAAGGTCCGTACTAACCCTTTAAAAATGAATATAAAAATGATGTTCATGGCACATGCTAATCTTCAGGGGCTCTCAAGGCTTCCTCTCTTCAATTCCAAAAGTCAGGGAAAAACAGACTCTTTCAGGGACATGAAGTTGAGGATGCAGCTTTTAGGTAGAGGAGTAAAGTGATTATAAATAGAACTGATTTGGGACAAAGGCCTTCTTCTCTTTGAACTCTTATCTCTCTTGGCTCACTTTATCTCAGGCAGCTGGTATTGTGAAAGGATCCTAGGGAAGACACTGACTTAGAGGGAGGCCCTTGCATGGTCAATGGAAACAGAATAGGGCCTAGAGGGAAAAAGAATATTACTGCTACCCTAATCCAGGGTTCACACTAATAGGTCAAAAGGCATGCTGAGACTCTCTCACAGCCCAGCCCAGTTCACCAAAGTAAGGCATTAGGTAGTGATTTGGGCCTATATCCCTCTCTGGTAACAAAATATTTATTGTTCTTGAATGTCCTTTAACAGATATAAGCTATAATTACAGATGTAGTTGGAGATACAGCTATAAATATACAAAGCTCTCATTTTATTTGCTTGATTAAATGACACTTTCTTTCCCCTTTACAAAAGACACTGGCCAATGTTCACCACTAACTGAAGCCTTAGAGCTAGTATACCCCTCTCTAGGAAGCCTGAATACTTCTGTTCTCATCTATTAAGTCATACACACACCAAAGTCAAATCTATTTATTCTTATGCAATGACTTTCATTAAATATAATCTAAGCTGAGTAAAAATTAGTGCAAAAGGAGAGGAGGTTAAAATAAAAATTAGGTCAGATGACTTGAAAAGTCTAAATTAAGGTGAATCATTTAAAAACACTATTGAATTAAACTGGTATAAAAATAAATATGAAATACTGGTGGAAAAATCATAAAAATCTAGGGAATCCTGTACTCAGATTGTTTCACAGTGTATAAGGTTGTGCTCTGCTTTAAGAAAACAAAACTGCAGGGCTTCCCTGGTGGCGCAGTGGTTGAGAGTCCGCCTGCCAATGCAGGGGACATGGGTTCGTGCCCCCATACTGGGAAGATCCCACATGCCGCAGAGCGGCTGGGCCTGTGAGCCATGGCCGCCGAGCCTGCGCGTCCAGAGCCTGTGCTCCGCAACGGGAGAGGCCACAACGGTGAGAGGCCCACGTATCGCAAAAAAAAAACAAACAAAAAAAAAAACCGCAAATTCAGTATCATGTTTTATTGGTATTCCCTATGCATGAAAGATAAAGTGGAATTCTAATCAAAAGACTCATACTCAAAGAAAAGGTTTTGTCCCTACATAAAAGAAGACATGGGTTCGTGCCCCCATACTGGGAAGATCCCACATGCCGCAGAGCGGCTGGGCCTGTGAGCCATGGCCGCCGAGCCTGCGCGTCCAGAGCCTGTGCTCCGCAACGGGAGAGGCCACAACGGTGAGAGGCCCACGTATCGCAAAAACAAAACAAAACAAAAAAAAACCGCAAATTCAGTATCATGTTTTATTGGTATTCCCTATGCATGAAAGATAAAGTGGAATTCTAATCAAAAGACTCATACTCAAAGAAAAGGTTTTGTCCCTACATAAAAGACATGTCTCTACATAAAAGATAAAATAACATTAAGTTAAATTAGACATGCATTATTTTTAACATTTTATCATTTTCCACTTTGACTTTTACTTTTATTAATAAACTTTCAGAAAAGAAAGGCTTTACTATATCTCTAGATCTATGCACAGATTATAGCTATATCTCTGTGACCTAACTGAAGTAAGGATGGCACAGTAAACAGCCAAAACAAGATCTGCCTTTAGCTACATGTAGCAGATATGGAGATGTGCTGCTCAGATCCCTCTTTGAGAAAGCACTCCATGTCCAGCAGCAAAAAGAAAAAATGTTGTCAGCTGACAGCTTTCAGCAGTTAGCTCTTCAGGGTCTGCCTCAGCTTTAGAACCAAGGCAACCAAGGTCACATTCTTCTCAAGGTGGCCCCTAATGACTGATAAAGACTGTGGTACAAAGGCCTAGGCGTTTCAGCCTAATGCAGAATTACTCCAGATGATGATTTTTGTGATAGAGCTCCCCAATGGGCTGGCAGAAACTTAACAGGTCTGTATTACAGTCTGATGACTCACCCCTGCCCAATCCTGCTTCCTTCCTTTTCCTTTCACAGGTATTAAACCCAAATAAACTTTCTGTACTCCTAAGTCCATCCTGAAGTATACTTCCTGGAAAACCAAACCAGTACACTATATAATGGCACACCTAACAGAGAATATTTCACACACATACATATGGGTTTAATTTGTGCCAGGTATTCTCACCACTCATGAACCCATCACTGGAAAAAGTCATTAAGTGACAGTGAATTCATGACAATAAAGGAACAATGTACCTAACTTCCCACAAAAGCAGAGCTCGGTTCTAGCAAATATGCCTTGGATGCCTACCTCAATGGACTGCCAGGGGTCCAGGGCTAATATTCAAACTGTACTGAATATCGTGTACCATGACCTGGCAGAAAATTTATAGGAAACAAGCCAGATTTTCTATCTAAATACAAAGGATAAGTTTCGTATATTCCATGAGAATGACCTTCAACAATTTCTTCCAAGTTGAGTTGAGACATGCTGATAGTTATAGCTGGACTGATCCTGATCAATACTTAACAACACAGGTTTGGCCAAACTGTGCCAGCCAATCCAATATACATTTAAGCTATTGTGTGACATAAATGGTACCTGGTAGCTGTTCAATAGTACTTTTCTCCCTTTCCTTGTCAATTCTGGATATTAATGACTCAATATAAGTTTAAATATATGCATCACAACCCCCAGAACAGAAAGAAATAAGACTCGACCATGGCAAACAGGGTGCTTCAGCTCTGCCAAGGATTAAGTCAGACCTGGTTATTGAGAGGAAAAGACAGTATACACATTCTGATTTACTTTCCTCTCTCCTGGGCCTCTTCACACCTTGGCCAGGAAAAAGCCAAAAAAGCAGAACTCAGCAATTTATGTAGCACTGTGGAATTGACAGAAGGCAGGTATGATATATTAGTATAGCAGAAAATCTGGCTTCTCCTGTACAAAGAATAGCTTGGATTGCCAAAGAAATTAAATTTGAGGCTTAAAGAATGTACATGTAAAATGTCCACCAATGATACTAAACTCCTTAAGTGGTAAATCTCCTTCTCTGTGAGACTTAGGTGCATGGATTATACCCAAGAGATCTCTTTTGGAAATGTCCTTTGGAACCAGATAATCAGTTATTTCCATCCAAACTTTTTATTTTAAAACCTCATACTGAGATTAAAATTTAAAACAAAAATTGAGACAAGGACTTCCTACTGTTCAGTAATCACTAAAAAGGGAGATATTTAAGAAATCGGATAAGAGTGTTTCATGATTTATGATTTTACTTGTTAACTGTATGACATTTTTAAAGTCCTAAAACAAATGATCCTCTGTACATAATTTGAGTCAGTCACTGTAAAATCTATTTAAAAGAGACTAAAATCAGGTAGAGCCTATTTTTATACCAAAGTTAAAATGCAAAAGCAATAATTTGGGGGAGTTCCCGAGACTCTGCCAGAATAATTAATAACAAAGTCCCTCCACCTTCTGCTCACTGCATGATTCTAAAGCCATATCCACATTTTTATGTATTTGTTATAACAGCACCCCAAATCCCAGTACCAAAATCTGTATTAATCTGTATTAGCTATCTATTGCTACATAACAAACTACTCCATTACTTAGTAGCTTAAACAGCAAACATTTATCATCTCATAGTCTCTATGGATCAGTTATTCAGGAGCAGCTTAGCTGGGTGGATCTGGCCCAGGGTCTCTCATGAGGTTGCACTCCAGATGTTGGCTGAGGATGCAATAATCTGAAGCCTTGACTGGGGCTGAAGGATCCACTTCCAAGATGGCTCATTTGCATGAGTCTTAGCAAGAGGTTAAGACTAAGACAGTTCCTTACTAGTTCTCAGAACAAGTTCCTTACTAGTCCTCAGTTCTCCCTACAAGGGCTACCATATAAGGCTTCTTGAGTGTCTTCACAATGTGGCAGCTGACTGGCTTTCCCCACAGGGAGTAATCCCAGAGAAAGGGAAGCAAGGAGGGAGTGTTTTATTAGTTTTGAAAGTTATATATGCTGTTCATTAAAAGTGAGCCAATAAGGATAACCTACTCTTTTTTTGGGGGGGGAGGGGGGAATTAAGCTTTATCTCTTGAAAGGAGGCATATTAAATAACTCATGAACATACTTTAAAACCACTCCAGGGGAGTATTAGGTTTAGAACAGCAACTTATAAATTATTATTTAGTGATTTCATCCTTATCTTGACCAAGGGGTCAGTACGAGATATCGAGACAACCAGAAAATAATGACAGGGCTCTCCCAGACTAGCTCCAAGTTCAACATACCATTACTCAAAAACATAAAACAGTAAGATATTACTACACCCCAATTTAGAATGACTAAATTTTTTTAAATAACATGTTGAAAATACCAAGTGTTTGAAAGGATACAGAGCAATGGTAACTCTCATGTATTGTTGGTAGGAATGTAAAATAGTATAGCCACTTATGAAAGAAGTCTGCCAGTTTCTTATAAAGTTAAACATGCCTTTACCATGAGATTCTACAATGCTACTCCAAGTGATGAAAATTTGTGTTCACATGAAACTTGTATGTGGGTTGTGTTAGGGTTCTCCAGAGAAACAGAAGCAACAGAATGTGTGTGTGTGTGTGTGTGTGTATACACACACACACACACACACACATATATATATA
>NW_020173215.1:6000947-6060219 GCF_003031525.2 Neophocaena asiaeorientalis asiaeorientalis
TGTAATAATAGAAATTAGCAAGTCCAAAATCTGCAGTGTAGGCCAGCGGGTTAGAGACGATATTCCAGTTTGAGTCCAAAGGTCATCTGATTTAGAACCAGGAAAGAGCCAATGTTGTAAATAAGGTCCAAAGGCAGTATACTGGAGAATTCTCTCTTGGGGGGGGGGGGGGGGGGGGGGGGGGAAGGGATTCAAGATGAGCCAATGTTTCAGTTCAAGTACAAAGGCAGAAAAAGACAGTTGTCTCAGCTCACAGCAGTCAAGCATACTCATAGGAGGCCAGCCTTTTTGTTCTATTTGGACCTTCAAGTGTTTAGATGAGGCCCAACTATATTATGGAGAGTGATGTTTTACTCAAAGCCCACTGATTTTCAATGATAATCTCATCCAAAATCACCCTCACAGAAATATCCAGAATAATGTTTGACCAAATATCTGGACACTTTGTTGCCCAACCAAATTGACACCTAAAATTAACCACCACATTGGTGTTTACAGCAGCTTTATTCATAGTCTCCAAAATCTAGAAATAACCCAAATATCCTTCAACTGGTGAATAAACTGTGACACACCTATACAGTGGGATATCATTCACCAATATAAATGAATTAATTACTGACATATGCAACAACATGAATAAATCTCAAATGCATTATGCTAAGTGAAAGAAGCCAACTCAAAAATCTATATACTATGTGATTGAATTTATATGACTTTCTGGAAAAGGCAAATATTAAAATCAGAGGAAGAGTTAACTACAACGGGGAACAGGAAAATTTGGGGAGGTACTGGAACAGTTCTGTACCTTGATTACAGTGGTGCTTATACGACTGTGTTTGTCAAAACTCACAAACTGTGCACTCAGTAAAATTTACAGACAATTTATTGCATGTAAATTGTACCTAAAATAAATGAAAAATCAAGTCAGCCACTTTACTCCTCATATATAAGGAATTGTGTCATGTACACTTTAAAACCCACATCCACAGCTATGGTAAGTAACAGCTAAACATCAACCTATTATTATCCTTTCTTGTCTCTGCATCTCACCCCTCGATTGCCTCTTCCCAACCATTAATGTGAGAATACTCTTCGGTTACATGAAGTGTCACTGAACATCCCCTAGGTCTCTGCTTAGCTTACACAAAATCCAAGCCAATCACTTTTAATCAATCCTCAGTTAAGGAAATTAAAAAAGCACACACCACAGCGACCAAAGAGTCAAAAACTTCATTCACCATTCAAAGACAGGGGAAGATTCGCCTCTAAAATGGCTACTCCTAGCTCCTGAAAATTAACCACAGCTGTTGATGAAAACTAGTCCAACTCCACAGGAAAGCCACAAAGTTGGCAACCTAAAAAGAGCAATATGTCTCCCTGAACAACTTTTTAAATCATGATCCCTCAAGAACTCAAGGCCAAAGCTAACATACCATCCACTGTCGGCTAAAACCTCATCATGGTTTATATATACCACTCTGGCATCTTCCAGAGGCAGTGGCCACACTTGTCCCTAATAAACCACTAAGCAGTTCACAATGAGGGATAGAATCTAATAATCTAATCTAATAAAACTCAAAAATGCCAAGGGAAAGGGAAAAATATACCCACACAAATAAACTGAAAGTGACTTTCTTTGCAAGTGACATCAGCAAAGAAAAATGGGATTGCCAGCAATTGTTTTAGCCTAAGACAGTGTGGCTGGAAACTTGGATATAGCTGGTAGTATGGAATAAAGAAAGATGACAGTTCTCTTTCTCATGATAGCCTTCTCTCCAGCTTCCTCACCAAGGTTTTTAAACTAAAGCTTCATGTCAGATTTCCTTGTCAATCCATCTCAAGAGTTTCCTCTCAAGACTAGATGACCAACTCATATTGGGATTTCATATCTTATAGAGGCTTCATGAACTTCATTATGCTTGTCTTTCCTAATATTTCTTAGGGGTTTGGCACAGATATTTCAAAAAGTGAACATGTTTCTGATTGTTGACACAAGAATTATTTTTTTCTAGTTGTCATATCTAAATAGTGACCTACTGCCTCTCATTTGAGCTGAATCGTAAAATGTCGTCATTTCTGTCACTATCCTCTTTAAGCTTTCTCTGGCCTGGGACTTTGTGCTGCCTAAATAAAAGAATCTAGTTGATTAGAGTGTTATATAGTCATATAGTCTCTATAGAAACAATATCACTGCCATAAGACAATCAAATACTATTGGATCAGTATAGTAAGATGTCAACCTTTACATGGACAAGCATTTTAATACTCTGACAGGTTTTCAAAAATACTGTCTCAAAGAAACATACTATGGAAATACCCTCTACTCAGAAATTTTAATGAATTTTATTGAACTATAATTTCTATACAATAAAATTCACTAAGTTTAAGGGCATAATTCAGTGTTTTGACAAACGTATATGGTCATATAATAGCCACCAAAATCAAGATACAGGACGTGTCCATGACCTCAAAAACATTTCCTCATGCCTCTTTGCAGTTAGATCCCCTTCCCACTGGCTCTTTACCTGGCTACCCCAATCTTTTCAATGTCACTATAGTTTTTCCTTTATAAAATGTCACATAAAGTCACACATTGCGGGCTTCCCTGGTGGCGCAGTGGTTGAGAGTCCGCCTGCCGATGCAGGGGACATGGGTTTGTGCCCCGGTCTGGGAAGTTCCCACGTGCCGCGGAGCAGCTGGGCCCGTGAGCCATGGCTGCTGAGCCTGCGCGTCCGGAGCCTGTGCTCCGCAACGGGAGAGGCCACAACAGTGAGAGGCCAGCGTACCGCAAAAAAAAAAAAAGTCACACATTGCCTAGTCTTTTGCACCTGTCTTCTATCACACAGCAGAATATTTTTGAAATTTTGTTGTTGTGTGTATCAATGATTTTTTTCATTTAATTGTTGAGTTGTTGAGTAGTATTCCATTGTGTAGTTATATCACAATTTGTATATCCATTCACCAGCTGATTGATATTTGACTTATTTCCAGTTTGCAGATATTATAAATAAAGTAGCTATAGATGTTCACAGAAGAGCTTTTGTACTGACATATATTTTGATTTCTCTGAGGTAAACAGGAAAGAAATTATATCATATAACTATAGCCATTCTAATTTTAGTCATTCTAGGGAGTAGGTGACATTTAATTGCAGTCTCATATTTCTCTTATAACTAATTATATTGAGCATATTTCCATTGCATAATTGCCACTCAGATAGCTTTTTGGTAAAGTATCTGTCCAAATATTTGCCCATTTATTTATAAAAGTTTTTTGTCTTCTTGAATTGAAAAAGTTTTAACATATTATGTTTCAAGTCCATTCTGAGATATGTATTGTGACTATTTTCTCCCAAGTATATGGCTTACATTTTCATTTCTTAACAGTGTCTTTTGTTGTTTTTTGTTTGTTTTAAACTTTTTATACAGCAGGTTCTTATTAGTCATCAATTTTATACACATCAGTGTGTACATGTCAATCCCAATTGCCCAATTCATCACACCACCACCCCCAACCCCCTGCCGCTTTCCTCCCTTGGTGTCCATACGTTTGTTCTCTACATCTGCGTCTCAACTGCTGCCCTGAAAACCGGTTCATCTGTACCATTTTTCTAGGTTCCACATATATGCATTAATATATGATATTTGTTTTTCTCTTTCTGACTTCACTCTGTATGAGTGACAGATGGATGTAGACAGTCTCTATATCCATCCACGTATCTACAAATGACCCAATTTCGTTCCTTTTTATGGCTGAGTAATATTCCATTGTATATACGTACTACATCTTCTTTATCCATTCGTCTTTCGATGGGCATTCAGGTTGCTTCCATGACCTGGCTGTTGTAAATAGTGTTGCAATGAACATTGGGGTGAATGTGTCTTTTTGAATTATGGTTTTCTCTGGGTATATGCCCAGTAGTGGGATTGCTGGATCATATGGTAATTCTGTTTTTAGTTTTTTAAGCAACCTCCCTACTGTTCTCCATAGTGGCCATATCAATTTATATTCCCACCAACAGTGCAAAAGGGTTCCCTTTTCTCCACACCCTCTCCAGCATTTGTTTTTTGTAGATTTTCTGATGATGCCCATTCTAACTGGTGTGAAGTGATAACTCATTGTAGTTTTGATTTGCATTTCTCTAATAATTAGTGATGTTGAGCAGATTTTCATGTGCTTCTTGGCCATCTGTATGTCTTCTTTGGAGAAATGTCTATTTAGGTCTTCTGCCCATTTTTGGATTGGGTTTTTTGTTTTTTTATATTGAGCTGCATGAGCTGCTTGTAAATTCTGGAGATTAATCCTTTGTCAGTTGCTTCATTTGCAAATATTTTCTCCCATTCTGAGGGGTGTCTTTTCGTCTTATGGTTTACTTTGCTGTGCAAAAGCATGGAAGTTTCATTAGGTCCCATTTGTTTATTTTTGTTTTTATTTCCATTACTCTAGGAGGTGGATCAAGAAAGATCTTGCTGTGATTATGTCAAAGAGTGTTCTTACTATGTTTTCCTCTAAGAGTTTTATAGTGTCTGCTTTTACATTTAGGTCTCGAATCCATTTTGAGTTTCTTTTTGTGTATGGTGTTAGGGAGCGTTCTAATATCATTCTTTTATATGTAGCTGTCCAGTTTTCCCAGCACCACTTACTGAAGAGACTGTCTTTTCTGCATTGTGTATACTTGCCTCCTTTGTCATAGATTAGTTAACCATCGGTATGTGGGTTTATCTCCAGGCTTTCAATCTTGTTCCATTGATGTATGTTTCTGTTTTTGTGCCAGTACCATATTGTCTTGATTACTGTAGCTTTGTTGTATATTCTTAAGTCAGGGAGTCTGATTCCTCCACCTTTGTTTTTTTCCCTCAAGACTGCTTTGGCTATTCAGGGTCTTTTGTGTCTGCATACAAATTTTAAGATTTTTTGTTCTCATTCCATAAAAAATGCCATTGGTAATTTGATAGGGATTGCATTGAATCTGTAGATAGCTTTGGGTAGTAGAGTCATTTTCACAATGTTGATTCTTCCAATCCAAGAACATGGAATAGCTCTCCATCTGTTGGTATCATCTTTAATTTCTTTCATCGGTGTCTTACAGTTTTCTGCATACAGGTCTTTTGTCTCCCTAGGTAGGTTTATTCTGAGGCATTTTATTCTTTTTTGTTGCAGTGGTAAATGGGAGTGTTTCCTTAGTTTCTCTTTCAGATTTTTCATCATTAGTGTATAGGAATGCAAGAGATTTCTGTGCATTAATTTTGTATCCTGCTACTTTACCAAATTCATTGATTAGCTCTAGTAGTTTTCTGGTGGCATCTTGAGAATTCTCTCTATATAGTATCATGTCATCTAGTCTTCATTTCTTTTCATTCTTTTTTCTTTATTCTGTTGCACAGCAGTGAATTCCACCATTCTGTCTCCCAGGTCACTTACCCGTTCTTCTGCCTCAGTTATTCTGCTATTGATTCCTTCTAGTGTAGTTTTCATTTCAGTTATTGTACTGTTCATCTCTGTTTGTTCTTTAATTCTTCTAGGTCTTTGTTAAATATTTCTTGCAGCTTCTCGATCTTTGCCTCCATTCTTTTTCTGAGGTCCTGGATCATCTTCACTATCATTATTCTGAATTCTTTTTCTGGAAGGTTGCCTATCTCCACTTCATTTAGTTGTTTTTCTGGGGTTTTATCTTGTTCCTTCATCTGGTACACAGCCCTATGTCTTTTCATCTTGTTTATCTTTCTGTGAATGTGGGTTTTTTTCCACAGGCTGCGGGATTGTAGTTCTTCTTGCTTCTGCTGTCTGCCCTCTGGTGGATGAGGCTATCTAAGAGGCTTGTCTTAACACTGTCTTTTGAATAAGCAAAGTCTTTTTATTTATTTTAAAGAAATCTAATTTACCAAAGTCTCATTTTGTGAGCTCTCAAGAAAAATCTCTTCCTAATATCAAGTCACAAAGACTTTCTCCTATACTTTCTTCTAGAAGGTTTACAGTTTTATTTCATCTATATTTTGGTCTCTGATCCAGTTTGAATAAAAATTATTGTTTTAATTTTGAAGTAAAGGTCATATAAAGGTTTGAGTTTTGCAAATGCATACCAAATTACTTTAGCACCATTTTTAGGTATAATATTCTTTGCCTCATTAAATTACCTTGGTATATTTGTTGAAAACTAATTAGCCATATAAATGTGGGTCTATTTGTGGACTGTCCATTCTGTTCCATTTATCCACAGGTCTGTCCTTACACCAATAACTTACACTGTTTTAATTACTACAGCTTTATAGTTAAGTCTTTAAAACAGATTGCCTAAGTCCTCCAACTTTGATCTTCTTTTCCATATTGTTCTTTCAAGAAATTTGCCTATTTCATCTCTAATTTGTAGAGTGCACTGCATAAAGTTGGATGGGTAACATCACTTTCTTATCATTTAATGCCTCTAGTATTGGTAGGGATGCCTCCTCTTACATTCCTGATATTGGTAATTTGTATCTCTTTTTTTTTTTTAAACTAATCAGTCTGACTACAGAATTATCAATTTTATTACATTAACATTTTATTAACATTTGGTTTATTAACATTCTCTAGAGTTTGTTTTATATTTCACTGAGTTTTGCTCTCTTCATAATTATTTTGCCCCTTACTTTGTGTTTAACTTGTCTTATATTTCCAGTTTTCTTTTTAAGGTAGAAGTTTAAATCATTGATTTCAGGACCTCTTTTTTCCAATACAAATATTTAAAGGCATACATTTCCCTCTAAGCAATGTTATAACTTCTTCCAGCAAATTCTGGTAGGTTGTAATTTCAATTCATTTCAAAATATTTTCTAATACATGTCCTTTCTTTCTGGTCTCATGCATTATTTAGCTCTGTACTATTTGACTGATAAATATCAATATTTGGAGATATTCTAGGTATCTTTCTGGTATTCATTTCTAGTTTAATTCTATTATGATGAGATAACATATTTAAAATTTGAGACATCCTGTATAGCCCAGAATATGACCTATCTTCATAAATGTTCTGTGTATATTGAAAAAAATACATATTCTGTTGTCATTAGGCAGGATGCTTTATAATGTCAATTACATCA
The DNA here is from genome assembly GCF_003031525.2 of Neophocaena asiaeorientalis asiaeorientalis. Lineage (NCBI taxonomy): Eukaryota > Metazoa > Chordata > Mammalia > Artiodactyla > Phocoenidae > Neophocaena > Neophocaena asiaeorientalis. The sequence goes on from NW_020173215.1 coordinate 6,008,024, forward strand.
AGTTGGTTATTAATGTTTCAAGTTTTCTATACCCTTACTGATTTTCTACTTGTTCTATACATTAGTAAGAGAGAATAATCAACATATTTGACTCTAACTGTGGATTTGTCTACTTTCTCTTTAATCAATTATCATTTCTTTCTTTATGTATTTTCAAGCACTTTTATTAGGTATACAGATATTTACTTTGAACTGTATAGTCTTCTTGAAGAGTTGATCCTTTTGTCATTATGAAATGAAAATCTACATTATCCCTAGTAATAATATTCCTTGCTCTGAGTCTAAATTAATATTAATATGGCCATGAAATTTTAGGCCATTTTTCTCAAAATGTTCTTTGTGATTCCTGCCTCTCCTCTCTTCTTGGAAATCCAATTATACATATGTGAAACTGTTTGGTATTATCCACAGCTCACTGAAGCTCTGGCATATTGTATTTCTCTAGTCTTCCTTTTGGGTTATTTCTATTGTTACATATTCAAACTCACAGATCTTTATTCCCAAGGTCAGATAACTGAATGTATTTTGTAAAGAAATTATTGAGTAGGAGAGCAACAGAAAAAGCATTTCTATAAGTGATGAACATAACCAGAATGTACAGAATTTTTTATGAAAGAATGACCCAAGAAAGATCCAAGAGATCAATAAAGAAATCCAGATACAAAGAGATCAAAGGCTAGATGGGCCTGTGGCACAGAGAACTGAAATAAAGAGAAGTGTGAAGTAGATATTTCAAAGGAAAATTTATAAAATTTAGTAGAGTATATAAAAATACCAAGAAGAGGTATATATCAAGATGAAATTGTTTTAAGTCTTAGTGACCAGAAAAATGATGGTAACATGTAGGAGACATACATATAGCTTAGGTGAAGTGAGCAATGAAATAAATTTTAGACTAATTATAGGAAACTATACAAGTGTAAGCATCCTGGAAGAAACTGGGCATAAGTAAATGAAGCTCATGTGAAAAGTCAATCCTAAGATATACATATTCAGTCAAGAGTAGAATAATTGAACCAAAAAAGATCAATAATTATCTATGCAAGAAATTATATAATGAGAAAAGCATAGTAGGCTAAGGGACTATAATCATAGGTAGAGTAGGAGAGAAGAAAGTATAAAAAGCAACAGAAATAAAGGAATAGTTCTAGATAAAAGGGAAGATAGCATAGCTTAAAGTCATAAAAGCTAGTAGAAGAGGGATTAAATGACAGGACCTGGAGTTTCAATATTATAAACGTCTGCAGAAATCTAAAGAAAAAATAAGAACTGAGAAAATGATATATTCATGATATTCAAGGTGGAAAGAGTCAAAGTAACAGTAGAAATGCCTAATCATCCTTAGTAGAAGGGAAGCAGTAGCAACAGTGTCAGGCTGGGAGAAATTAAAGGTCTCTGAAGTGCTCCACCATACTATGACCACCAAGTGTGAAAGAACAACAATTTCTAACCAGACACAAAGACCTTCAAGTATGCAGACCTTTAACTACCAGTAAAAACCTAAATTAGGAAAAGGCGTTACAGTGAAGTGCCATAAAAGATATGCTTCAAATCAGAGTGCTTTAACATTCATATTTCCACAAAACAAGTCTTCCCTTAAAACATCATCACTGTTTATAATAACCAAACCTTCTGACTCTAACTTAGGTGGGTTTACACAAAGTTTAGAGACATAAAAGTAAAGTTACAATTAAAACAGAACTATAGATAGTCTCTAAATTTTAAGATCAAAATAGGGTATCCAAAAAGTAAAATTCACGTTTGTCCTTTAACCATTTGTAAATGTATTTCAAATAAATCTAACTCTATAACTCTGTTCAGTCCTCTCTGTGGTCTATTAAATCCAGCATATTGAACAACAGAAAGTAAAGTGAGTTCTTTGGTAACTAGTATCCACAATTCCACACCTCATACAGTTTTCTTCAACCATCTGCCCTTTACTTTTATGGGCAAACCCATACTCCCAGTATATCTGGATTTTAAGATTCTGAAAAGTACGACCCAAATCATTTGTTCAAGAGTTTGAGGAAAGTTCCTTTTAAAACTCTGGACAATAATTGAGTTAATAGTGTCTTGACTGTTTATTTGAAGTCAGATATTTCTAGTGATAAACTATTAATAGATGTAACAAAGTTTAGAAATTACAGAACTGTTTCACCACTAGAATCTGTTGCATATTTATATGGGAATAATAACAAAGTCAAAATTTTTTATATCTTGCATGAAATTGATTATAGTTCGACAGAAGTCAGAAAGCTTTAATATGGCCAATAAGAAATAAAAAATATTTTCAGTTCCTATTTCCTGCTTTCCTGTCCTGCCTGTCCCTATAAACACCATCATACTTCATAATATATGGTTGAGTACGTTAAAAATTCAAGAGAATTGACAGAAACCTATTAGAAAAAATAATAAAGTTTAAGATTGCTAGATACAAGATCAGAAAACAGTAATTAATTTTACTCTAAACAGCAACAAACAATTAAAATATTTAGTACCACAATAGCTACTACGTGAGAAGTGGCTTTGTTTGAAAATAACAGAAAAAAATTATAGTTATGTAAACAAATAAAGGTTTATTTTTCTCCCATGGCAAGAAATCTGGAGATAAGCAGTCACTTGATTCAGTTGCTCTACAAGTCAGTGAGTACCTGAGGGCTTTTTCCATCCGATTGCCATGTTTTTTATACTTATGTTTTGTCATTTCTTATTCACAGAATAGTAGCTCTAAGCACCATGTCTTCACACCTGCATCACAAGCAGGGAGAACAGGGAAAAGATATCATCAGTAACACACCTGTCTTTTGCCGGAAAAAAAAAGTTCCTAATAATCACCCTTCGAAAGACTTCCTAAGTGTCATTGACCAGAACTAGGTCATACAGCCACCTCAAGCTGCAGAAGAAGTTAAAAATTGCTACTAGATTAGCCAATACACAGAATCTGCACAGACTCTTCTTAAAACCCCATCAAAATATATAAGGTACCTATGAATGAAATTTAATAAAAGATATGGAAGAACTTAATAGAGAAAATAGTTACAACTTATTTAAAGACATAAAAGGAGACTTAAATACATAGAAAGATATATTCAGGAAAGAATCAACCCTGTGAAGATAGCAATCATTTCCTAGTTAACCTATGAATCAATGGAATTCCAATCAAAATCCCAATGTTTTTGTAGAAATTCAAAGTTTATCATAAATTTTACCAACTTTAGTTACATGTTGTCACCTCTAGAGATTGATGGAGGAGAAAAGGGTAGAAAAATGTGTCTTTACCTGTATCTATATTTCATTTCTCTAAGAAGATAATTACTTTGAACAGGTATAGTAAGAAATAAATTTGTATTGTGTTAAGCCATGTGATTTAGGAGTTTTTTGTTAATTCAGCATAACTAATTTATCTGACTCATATAGGGAGAAAGATATAAACAATATGGGTAAGGGTAAGTAAATTATAAACTGAAATTAAAATGTAAAAGAAAGTACAGCCCAATTTTTTAATGAAACAAACATGAACCCATCTATAAAATGGAAAATAAAGTACATAGTAATCACATCATACATTAAACTTTACACAAATATTCCCATTTTATCAGTTACTCATATCTTTATTAAAATGAAATTTCTGCTACGCAATGTTTAACCCTTATAAGCTATGGGTGGGTAGAAAAAGGCAACATGCAATCATCACATGAGGTTAGATTACCATGACTAATAAGCCAGGGATGGAAGATCTTATTGGAAGCAAGATGGTCACAGAGAGCAGGACCCAATGCAGCACAGCACAATTCAACGTTCAGCTTCCCTTGGGGTGGGCTGAGGAACAGCAACAAAAGCTACAGTATGTGCACTGATTTTGAGAAACTGAGTGCTTGCTAAACCATCACCAGTTTACTACCCCAAAAGAACTTACACTAACCATCCTTTTACCCCTATTTGTTTCTCCCCACAACCGCCCCCTCCAAAAAAAAACAAATAAGATCTTTTGATTCTTGCATTAAATAGCATCAGCAAGACCACATCCACATCTAGAGAAGAAAGCAGACTCAGTTCCCAGGGGTCCTTGATCAATATCTCTGCCTCTTGCTTTCCAGTAAAGCCCATTTATCGTCAGTCTATCCACTTACTCAGAACCTTAAATGAGCGTCCTTGATGTAACTTTAGTCTGAGGACAAAAATTCATTTTTCTCACATTATCTTTGAGATGATCTTTTAAGTTTTAGGTAATGAAGTCGACTAGTGAAGCTGAAAAGAAGAAAAAGCTAAGTATGAAAAAGGCCTATTAAACAAAGTAAAACAAAAACTGGTATAGAATCAGATCACAAGTCACCTGAAAGACTACAGAGAAGCACAGAGGCAAGCGTAGGAGGAAAGTCCCGGCAGTGGATGAGCCCTGGCAAGGGAGCAGAGAAACACATAGTTCTGTGTGACTGCACTGCTTGACAAATTCTATAATATATTTGACCTTAGTAATAATCAAATAATTGAACATGTAAGCAATAATTATATTCCATTCCTCCCCATCTAATACAGTAATGAAAAAAGTATACATATTGTGGATGAGGGTACAGAGGATGGATGCTCTCATATACCGTAAACGAGAGCATTTATTAGTACAATCACTTTGGGAAGTCAATATCATGTTATGGATAAAACTTTTAAAATGCTCATACATTTCCACCTAGAAATTCTATTTATATTAGTTTATCTTAGGAAATAACAGCACAGATTGCAGAATAATTTATAAAGAAAAAAATGTATACAGTCTAAACAAGCCAACAAGGTGGCATATTAAATAATGAAACATCCATACAGTGCAATTCCTGAAATGACTGAAAATATATGATAGAAGACTACTGAAGGAGAATATATCCATGATATTTTCACTAAGTAAAGGGCAAGTTCTTAAATAGTATATGTGGTATAATCTCAATTTTGTAAAATGTACATACATATACATTCATGCCCAAACATGTGGACACACACTCATAATGACTGAATAATATACACTTTTGCAAAAGTCACCTACCTCTGGATCATAGGCATCTTGTCAGTTTTTGGTGTAGGACATACCAAGGTTCCCAAGGAACACACTAAATAAAAAAGTTCTACGCTGGTTCTTGTTTTGCTGAGTGAAGTATTCCAGCTGAGGGGAAGAGCTGCAATGCTTAGGGCAACAGAGGGATAACCCACTGGAAAGGTTAGGGGTATAACTTGTGAAAAAGAAAGAGGCATAGGACAGACAGCAAGAGAAACAAAGGAGAGAAGAAAGATGATTAGAGTACTTTAAGAAGTTTTGCACTGTGGTATGCAATTGAACTGCTCTTCTGTCATCTCATGAGAATTTCAGTAAATGCTGCAGCACTTGACAATACTTTTAGAGTTGGCTTTGTGGTAGGGCTTGAGGGAAATACTGCTTACTGGATCCGTTGATTTGTTTTTACTGAAGTTTTTAGAGATTCAACAAAATGCTAAACATGGCCTCTAGGGGAATATTTTTATTTCATATAGGAGAAGACCAGGGAAGGCCCACATAGAAAGGCAAAACTCTGGGCATCAATTCAGAAAGGAAAAGAAACAGAGTATAAATACTGCTAAGCAAAATATGCATCTTACTATCCAAGCCGTGATGCGTCAGGCAGTGAGAGCTCACAACAAAGGTGATATAAAGCAGAAACCCAAATAAGAAAGTCAGTTGGTATTGGTGAGGGCCAACAACAGATGTCAGGAAGTAAGTCACTGGGAGACTCAGGTTCAAAGTAAGAAATTCAACTCACTTCAGCATAGGGTAAGAACTTCCACACTACAGAACTACAGTACTAATCAGGAGCCCATCCCCTGCGGTGTATAGACTACACAATAGGAGCCAAATATTTTAAGGTAGAGTTTTATGAAGAAAACCAAATCATTTGGATACCAGAGTACCCAAAACAGAGAAACAGAGAACAACATTTACACAAACCTTAGTCAATTAATTATTTTTATAGCTCTTATTAAGCTCCTCTGACTTATACAAGGACTGTATATAGAATGTAAACTAGTGGTAAGCCTGAAATTGAAGGGGGGTATTGTAGTAGCAGACTTAGAAAAACGTGAGTTTTGGAAGTCAGGCAAACTTTACACTTCTCATTTACCATGAATTCCTAAAACCAAAAAACTTTATTCAAAGATCAAACTCCATTTCAAAAATAAACTTTAGTATTAAAAACAAATAAACTGCCAATCATTTCAAGATTCTACAGTGCTCCTGCAATTTAATAATAACCAAAACAGCACTTACATCTATAAAAGTAACAAGACTTTGCTTTGTGCCCCACCCCTAGCAATACTGACATCCGAAATAAAGGACCTGGGGAGGTAAACTGAGCCTCATAAATACTCCAGATATGACTGCAGACATCACAATAACTTTCCTACAGAAAAAGAGGGGGGGGAAAAAAAAGACTAGTTTTGCTATCAGCAAGACTAAAACAGCACACCTCATCAATAATATTACCCCTGTTTTATCTTAAAATGTACACCAAAGAAAACATGGAACAAAGAAAAATACTCTGTCTTGTTGACATCAATTCAAAATGCACTTATGCCCCACATTCTTGCAACTTCCAGTTTGAGCCCTGATTTCTTGGGTAACCTAGAACTGAAAAAATGCATCTAAACCTACTACAATGACCTTTCAATTCTATGCCATTATATCTGAGCATTAAAAGAGTATAGGGCTTCCCTGGTGGTGCAGTGGTTGAGAGTCCGCCTGCCGATGCAGGGGACACGGGTTCGTGCCCCGGTCTGGGAAGATCCCACATGCCGTGGAGCGGCTAGGCCCATGAGCCATGGCCGCTGAGCCTGCGCGTCCGGAGCCTGTGCTCCACAACGGGAAAGGCCACAACACTGAGAGGCCCGCGTACCGCAAAAAAAAAAAAAAAAAAAAAAAAAAAAAAAAAAGAGCATAAAGAAGCTCATAAGTCTTAAATTTTCCCATATTTAAATAACAGTATGGTTCTTTGTATGTGATATTGTAAATATATGCTTTATATTCTGCAACAGGGTATTTGGCTCTACAAGAAGAAGTGTTACACTTACACTACTTGCAAGTATAAACTGTTCAAGATTAGGAGTTAAACCCTCTGAATTCATAGAGATTTTAAGCTGATAATGAAAAATTGACAGTGATCAAGAGGCATGGAAAAGAAACTAAGATGCTAGTGAAGATTCCGGAAGAAAGTGATTAACACTGGCACTGGCCGTAAAGGTCAGCATGTTGCAGTGCAGGTGCATCTACAATGTAATTCACTCCATGAAGCCATATATAAGCTCCATATTACCCAAAGGGGCTGCTTTATAGCTCAGGAGAGTAGGAACTTGGTCTTACTCACTACTGTAAACCCAACCCTGATACCAAGTAAGTGCTCAATAAATTTGTACTGAGAAAATCAATTAATGCAAAAACGAACAGGTCAGGCTCTCAGAAGAAATGCAGTAAAATATGAAAGGGAACAACCTAAATAGCAAGCCTACCCTGCAGCTTACCTGAAGGGTACTTACTCAGACACCAAAATCCTCTCTACCAGAAAAGTACATCTCCCTGACCAGAAGCCCCAGCAGCGCACAACTTGAGTACTTCAGTCCTGGTTCAGATCCCAGAAGAGCAGTGCCAATTCTGTGGTCTAAGCTGGACATTGGTAGGAGAATGGGTGAATCTAGCATCAGTTCAAGAGAACAAGAGAACAATAAGAGTAGCTACCACTTACTGAATGTTTACCACGTGACAGGTACTGTACTAACCACTTTCCAGGCTTTACTCATTTACTCTTCACAAAATACTTCAAGGTGTTATTATTCTCATTTTACAGATAAGGAAACAGAGACCCATAGAGTTGAAGCTATCTATCCAACATCACACAGCTAATTTAAAAAATGAACCTAGAATTTGAACAAGGCTTGTCTAATCACAAAGTCTTTTTTCTATTATAACACCATCCAGAATGACAGAGTAGCTCCTAATTTCGAGAGGTTCCAAGAGACTAATTACATTCAATCCCTTCAAGTTGATCTTAACCCTCAAAACCAATTTGCTATAGCAGGGTCATGATGACCACCCTGGAACATAATTCCCTGTGACACTTTGAGACTTGGTCATCAAACACATTTCATATGCATGAGATGACTTTTATAGCTAACTGACATCTTTTGTAATCTGGAGCGAAAACTGAATAGGAGAAAAGAAAAAAAAATGTGTGGGGAGAAGGGGGAGTAGGTGGGCGAAGGAATTAAGAAAAACAATAAGAGGGAAAGGGTACAAAGGCAAAAGGAAAAACAGAGGCTGAGACCAGATTATTATTTGAAAGCTATTACTCTGTTAAATGAAACCTGGAACTCCAGGGTCTTTGAAAAGTACGTGTGAAAAATGAGAGATTTTTGCCAATAGACCCAGTAAAAATAAGCAGCTACAACAGTGTAGCCCATTGTTTTGAACCTTCTTTAGCCTACTTAACTAAATTTAAATATGACAGCCAGTTTCATAAATTCTTTCCACTATTTTGTTTTTTTAATGTAGGTTGAAATTGGAACTTTCTCTGTTCCTTTTCTCCACCTTTCAAATAAGTCCGAATAACAGATTCTCTCAGACCCCTGTGTCACCAAGACTCACAATGCCTACACATGTCCAGCTATGTTTCTAAGGGTTTGGGGACTTTTTTTTTTTCTGGTGATCTCTTTATGCCTTTATTTTGTCCTGTTATTACTACCTTTACCTAAAAAGGCTAGATTTAAGTAGTTCATCTAGTGGTACTTATGTTTTCTCTAGTAAAATTATACAACTATACTATGAACTCCAAAACCAAGACTTCAGCATCACATTAGTTTGATGTAGTTTTACTTTTTACTTTCAAATTACTTTAATCAACCGTTTCCCTATCCAGCGTGTACCAAGTGTTTAATCATGTCAACAACACTACCCTGGCTGCCATGCTAGATTTCCTCGCCACCTATCTTCTGCTGTAACCACTGTGTCACATTGTGCAGCATTAAAGTTATATTTACCATTCACTGAGTTCCAGGCACTGGGCAAGGTGCCACTCCACAATCATGGGAAAACTCCACAATCTCTTTTCTCCTCTGATGTACCCAAGCTAAAGAGTATTTTCTGGAAGAATTAAGATACTAGGTCAATTTTTTTCTACCATATATTCATACTACCCAATCTGAGCTGGGCTCTTAAACTTATTCAGAACTTCACTCCTTTATCCCTATGTATAAATACCTTTTCAGCCTCTACCATATGCCAAGCCTGATTCTAGGCACTGGAAATATGATGAATAAATGAATCAGACAAAATCCACACCATCATGAGGCTTACAATTTATGAGACAGACAAATTAAAAGCATATAATATAATATTAAGTAATGATAAATGTTATGAAGCAGAGATCCATGCAAATTGTTTCCCTAACACATTTCCTTTAGTGACTCTTAGAATTCCTTTTCACTTTTCTCATGTCTTCAATCCTATATATAGTCCCCTAAATCTCTGTAGATTAACCCTTCCTTCCATTTTACAGATAAGGTAGAGGATGGTCACCATTTATACTCTTGGCTCCTCTACAGCTCAAAATATCTCTGTACCTTCACCCACTGTACCAGGGATAATGCTGTCAAAGTAAACTCAACTCAAGCTGGTTTATACAATAAAAGAAATTCATTGGCTCACATAACTGAAAATTCTAGAAGTAATCAGGCTTTGGGCACATGGCAAAGATCCAGTTGTTCTGATTTTCTCTATTCTGCCCTTTTCCATGTTTAAGCTTCATCCTCAAGCTGTGCTGCCTTCCCTCAACTGAAAGAGAGCTGCCAGGAGCATGCTTCGTCATTCATATACTGGGAGTTAGAAATGAGTCACTTTTACAGCATCATAAAAAATCCAAAAAATCCTAAACTCTGGCTAAACCATCACTGTAACAATTACCAGGAAATGCCTTGGGGAAGACTGGATTAAGTCTGCGTTTATCAGTGGAGCAAAGCAGATGGGGTTACACTAACTGGCTTAGGACAATAAGAAACAAATTCAAAGCTGGGGTCAGTTCTACTAACCTGCATGGCTAGGGCATGGTGGCATGAATAATGAGACCACCACAATGTTCCTTAACTTATTCTTTCCTCCACAGCATGTTTCTGAAAGCAGTATCCTTCCTCTCAGCTAAGACAATTTGAATTTTGGAATGACCATTGTTCTAAAAAACTATACAAAATAAATCTGAAATTAAGATAGACAAGAGTAATTCAAATAAATATTTAAATTGCTGCTATATTGCATTGTGCTACATGATTGTGTAGCCAAATTACTTTTCTACTGCCTGTTTTGATTAATTGATGAGTAATATACAATTTTATCAGGTGCATTTATTTTGTATGCATCTCTTAATCATCTGTATTCAATGACTGTTGCAGTAACAGTAACTCAAGAAAGGCAAAGTAACTAAGGGATTAGACCACTTAGGTCACCTGACCAGGAAAAATACCCAGACTAGCTAAAGTTCCAACAAAGGTAAGGGAGATTTAAACTGGATAGTGGAGGAGAGAAATTATGACTGTCAGTTATGTCCTTGAGAATAGCTTCAGTATCAAGGACTATATAGTTTATTTCACTAATCATCTTGACTCAAGATTTTTAGATGATGGCAAGTGGCCATTGCTTTGAAGAAGTCACTAAACTGAAACTGTATCTTTCCTTATAAAGGATAAATAAAACATCATGCTTTCCCAAAAATGGAGACCCTATATTATAATGTGGGAGCTAAATATCATGGGAGAGTACATGTAGATCTATATCAGATACAATTTATATACAATCTCAGATAAGTCCAGCCCCCAGAAATTGAGATGCTTGCTCAGTTAGGTTTCTTGTACTTTCAGCAAGCTCTATTATTAAAAATAAACAAGGAATATGAAATTTTTATTAGTTGCCCCATTTAATAGACATTTAGCATCTATCTTTCACATGATATAACAATAAAGGAATCAGAACATAATAGCTACTTATTTAGACTTAACTCTAATACTATGACGCACACAATTCAATCATTCTTCATTATTATGAAGACATTTTAGGATATTATACTAACTCTGATTACCATCTATGAACATCTATAAGCAATAAACATCATCTATCAAGGTCTTGGCAAAGCATATGAATGATAATTAACAGTGACTTACAGTGATTAAATGCTGATGTCAGAAATTTTCTTGAATAAGCTGTTTCTTTTTTATTTCAAGAGAACACAGGGAAAGACAATATACATACATTCCCTCCAAATGAAGTTGATTCCTTCCCCAGGAACAAAGAATATCTCAAGTATAATGGCCCACTAGGGTCCAATGCAGTAGAAGAAATGCACTGATAGACACAGAACATAAGCCATTTGTTCCCATGCCAACTATTTGCTACTAGGCAAGTACAAAAGTACACTTTTCCAGTTTCCAGTCACTACCAAAAGAGCATTTATCTTTTGTGTCTTTACCAAGTCTAGCTCTAAGCTTGCTGTGTGGCTACTCTACAATTCCTTGAACTCACCTGAAGTAGAACTTCATGTTCTCCTATAAAATTTTACCCTGGATTCAGAACATATATAATGATTACTTTCTATGATTCATTCATCACCATTTTTTTCATTATTACACTTAGCCTAATTACTTTTTACCTTCAATCTACTTGAAATACTGCATTATCCTCTGTCCACAGTTTTCCTTTCTATCTTAAAAAGAGTAACCCTTTTTGAGAGGGGATCAAGATGGCAGGGTAGGAGAACGTGGAGCTCACCTCTCCTCACAAACACACCCAAAATACACTTACATGTGGAACAACTCTCACAGAAAACTTCCTGGAAATTGGCAGAAGAACTCCTACACAAGCAAAGCTGCAAGAAAGATCTCTATGTAACCAGGTAGGATGGGGGAAAAAAGGCATCAGGTAGAGACCGATGCCCCTGAGAGGTATCCGTAAGGAAGAGAAGGTCCACACAGGTGGATTCTTGCCCTAGGGAGTGAGTAGGTCAGCCCATAATCTGGACATCCCAGTCCTGGGGTCCCGCGCAGAGGAGACAAGCCCCCTGCCTGCTGGGAAATCCACTGAGACAGAAAGAAGGGCTGGAGAAGTCTAGACTCTGCTTGTAAGGAGTGCCCACATGCTGGCTTGCTAACAATCAGGGTGGAGAGAGCCTCGCATTGGCAGCTCACACTTCCCTGCCACACTTCCCAATCCAAAGGGGCAAATGCCCCATCCCTGCTCACTCCCTAACACAGCCTGGTGCAAGATCAAGGTATAGATTTGGTCTAGCTACAAAGAGACAGACTAGGGCACCTGGGGTGTGATCAGGGCAAAGCCGTGGAGACCACTGTCAGCTTGGGCACAGGGGTGGTGGGTCAAGTTGAGGCAGACATTGTCGGCTCATGCACAGAGCAGTGCCACAAGAAAACAGAGGCTGAGCGCTGAATCCCTGGCAGCGGACTCCACGCAGCTATTCAGATACAGCCGTGAGAGCATCAGATGTGATCTGGGTGGAACCATGGAGCCTACTATCAGTGCATACACTGTGGTAGCAGGTCCAGCCACGGTAGACAGCGTACACAGGGTGGCACCAGAAGAATGCACAATAGTTAAGCACCGGGCAGGAGTACGCAGCAGTTTGTTTCCCAAGGAGAACATCCCAGCTCTGCCCATTCTACACCACAGCTTAGTGCTACACCACAGCTTAGCACTAGCTCTGAGGCAGACAGGTCCTGGGAAAAGTCTGCCACAAAGGCATCACAGATCTCAGGCAGAAGCACAGCCACCTCAATTCCTGCAGCCACAATGCCCCGAGCCCCAGCCTACTCCACACCACAGTCTTGCACTAGATATGGGATGAACACAACAGAGAATGACATGTGACCATGGGCTGCTCCTGAGCAGAAGCATGGATGCCTACACAGCTGGCAAACAGATCTGCTGTCATCACAGAGGATTCACTACACAGGCAGCATGCAGGTCTCATCAAACAGAGCCTGATCAAACCTAAGCCTCAGAGCTTCCACTCCAATGACTGGGGAGCAGACTCTACCTCCAACAGGGCAGTAACAACCAGGGAGCAAAGAGAAAGCCCCACCTCACATCCAGCACAGACTCTAGACACTGCAACACCAACCACACGCCCTATCAAGGGTTTAACAGCCAGCACACTCTGACTAAAGATGTGGTTTGCACCCATACCAAACCAGCCCTTGCACTAAAAATACTGGATACAGCCTATGTAGGGATGCTCCCACGTAAACACACCCCTTCAAGAATGCAATATATAACTGTTTCCCCTAAATTCGTAGAGATAGAGAAAGATAAGTAAAATGAAAATGTAGAGGAACTACTCCCAATTAAGAGAACAAGAGAAATCCCCTGAAAGAACAAATGATAAAACAGACCTCAGCAGTCTACTAGACCCTGAGTTTAAAAAGGAGGTAATAAAAATGCTACAGAAATTAAGAAAGGTTATTGATAGAAATGCAATCACTGTAACAAGGAACTAGAAACAATAAAGATGAACTAATCAAAATTAGACAATCCACTTGTCAAGATAAAAACCAATCTAAAAGCAATGAATAGCAGACTAAATGACAGAGAAGAACAAATAAGTAACCTGGAATATAGAATAATGGAAATCACCCAATCAGAACAGCAGACTGAAAGATGAAAAAAAATGAAAGCAACTTTAAAAATCTATGGTATAATATAAAGCATAGCAACCTACGCATAATAGGGGCTCCAGAAGGAGAAGAGAGAGAGAAGGGGATCTAAATGTATTTGATGAACTTATGGCTGAAAACTTTCCAAACCTAAAGAAGGAAACAGATATCCAGGCAGAGGAAGCACAGAGGATCTCAAACAAAATAAACCCAAACAGACCCACACCAAGACATACCATATAAAATGCCAAAAGACAGAGGATTCTAAAGGCAGCGAGAGAAAAACAAAGAGCCAGTTACAAGGGAAAAACCCTCCATAAGGCTATCAGCTGATTTCGCTGCAGAAACTTTGCAGGTCAGATATGCAAAGCCCTGAAAGGGAAAAACCTGCAAACTAGGATACTCTACCCCGAAAGATTATCATTTAGATTAAAAGGAGAGATAACAAATTTCTCAGACAAACACTAAAAGAATTCAGCAATATTAAACCTATCCTAAAAGAAATATTGAAGGGTTTTCTCTAAATAGAAAAGAAGCAAGAATCTATAGGAAAGGGAAAATCACAATAAGGCAGGCAAATATATAAAAGGATTGAAGCACTTAAATAAGCCAATACATAGATTAAAAAATAATTAAAATATTTTAAAAGTGATTATAACTACAGCAAAAGGATAAGCATTAAGATGTAAAATAGGACATCAAAATCACAAAATGTAAGGGAGGGGAGTACAAAAATGTAGATCTTTTAGAATGTATTTACCTTGTATGACTATCAGTTTAAAGCAAGTAGATACAGTTATGGGTCAACATACTTGAAATCCAGAGCAATCACTAAGCAAAACCTTACAACAGATTCACAAAAACCAAAAGAAAGTAACTCATGAATACTAAAAACCACAAAAGGAAAAACAAAAAGAAGAAATGAACAAAGAAAAACTACAAAAACAACTAGAAAACAAGGAATAAAATGGCAATATCAATAATTACTTTAAATTCAATGGACTAAATGCTCCAATCAAAACACATAGAGTGGCAGATTGGATAAAAAAAACCCAAGAACCTACAATATGCTGCCTACAATTAACTCACTTCAGGGTGAAAGACACACACACACACATGCACACAAAGTAAGGTGATGAAAAAAAGATATTTCCTACAAATGGAAACAACAAGATAGCAGGCATAGCAATACTCATATCAGACAAAACAGACTTTTAAAACAAAGGCTATAACAAATGACAAAGAAGGGCATTACATAATGAAAAAGGGATCAATACAAGAAGACAATATTACACTCATTAACATATATGTAACCAATACAGAAACACCTAAATATATAAAGCAAACATTAACAGAAATAAAGGGAGAAATTGACAATAATACAACAATAGTAGGAGACTTTAACACCCCACTCACATCAATGGACAGAAAATCAACAAGGCAACAGAGGTCCTAAATGACACAACAGAACAGCTGGACTTAATTAGCATCCACAGTACACTGCCTCCAAAAAACCCAGAATACATTCCTTTCAAGGGTGCAGAGAACATTCTCTAGGGTAGACCATGTACTAGGACACATAACAAGCCTCAACAAATTTAAGAGGACAGAAATTATTTCAAGTATCTTCTCTGAACACAACAGTATGAAACTATAGACATCAACCATAGAAAGAAAAACAGGGAAAGAATGAACACATGCAGACTAAACATGCAACTAAAAAACCAATGAGTCAACAATGAAATCAAAGAGGAAATCAGAAAATACCTCAAGACAAACAATAATGAAAACACAACCTTACAAAATCTACAGGATGCAGCAGAAGCAGTTCTCACAGAAAGTACACAGAGATACAGGCCTTCCTCAAGAAACAAGAAAAATCTCAAATAAACAACCTAAACTACCACCTAAAAGAACTAGAAAAAGAAGAACAAACAAAACCCAAAGTCAGCAGATGGAAGGAAATAATAAAGATCAGAGAGGAAATTAAAAAATGGAGATCAAAAAATCAACAGAAAAGCTCAATAAAACCAAGAGCTGGTTTTTTGAAAAGATAAATAAAATTGGCAAACTTCTAGTTAGGCTCACTAAGAAAAGAGAGAGGATCAAATAAACAAAAGAAGAAATGAAAGATAAGAAATAACAACTGATACCACAGAAATACAAAAAATCATAAGAGAATTATATGAACAGTTACATGCCAACAAATTGGACAACTAAAAGAAATGGACAAGTTTCTAGAAACATACAGCCTGACAAAACTGAGTCAAGAAGAAATAAATAACTTGAACAGGCTGATCACTAGAAATGAAACACAATCTGTAATAAATAAACTCCCTGCAAACAAAGTCCATGACTGGATGGCTTCACTGGCCAATTCTACCAAACATACAAAGAAGGACTTATACCTATCTTGCTCAGACTATTCAAAAAAATTGAAGAGAAGGGAACACTCCCAAATTCATTCTATGAAGCCACCATCACCCTGATACCAAAACCAGAAAAAGACACTACAAAAAAAAGAAAATGACAGGCCAATATCTTTGATGAATATAGATGCAAAAATCCTCATCAAAATATTAGCAAACCAAATCCAAGAATATATAAAAAGGGTCATACACCATGCTCAAGGTGGATTAATTCCAGGGTCACAAGAATGGTTCAACATACACAAATCAGTGTGATACCCCGCATCAATAAAAGACAAAATTCACATGGTTATCTTAATAGACACAGAAAAAGCATTCAACAAAATTCAACATCCATTCATGATAAAAACTCTCACCAAAGTGGCTATAGAGGGAATATATCTCAACATAATAAAAAGCTATTTATGACAAACCCACAGCCAACATAATACTCCTTGGTGCAAAACTGAAAGCCTTATTGCTAAATTCAGAAACAGACAAGGATGCCCACTCTCACCGTTTCTATTCAATATAGTGTTGGAATTCCTAGTCACAACAATCAAACAAGAAAAAGAAATAAAAGGGATCCAACTTGGAAGGGAAGAGGTAACAATGTCACTATTTGCAGATGACATGATACTCTATATAGAGAACCCTAAAATCTCCATACAAAAACTATTATAACTAATAAGTGAATTCAGCAAGGTAGCAGGATACAAGATTAATATAGTGAAATCTGTTGCATTTCTTTACACTTTATAATGAAATATCAGAAAAAGTAAAAAAAATTAAAATCCAGTTTAAAATCACTTCAAAAAGTAACGAAATACCTAAGAATAAGCATAACCAAGAAGGTTATGGACCTACAAACTGAAAACTATAAAACACTGATAAGGGAAATTGAAGATAGGGTTCAAAGAAATGAAAAGATATCCCATGCTCCTGAATTGGAAGAACTGATTTTGTTAAAATGGCCATAGTACCCAAAGCAATCTACAGATATAATGTGATCCCTATCAAATTACCCATGACATTTCTCACAGAACTAGAACAAATAATCCTAAAATTTATATGGAACCACAAAAAACCCAAAATTGCCAAAGCAATCCTGAGGAAAAAGAACAGAGCTGGAGGCTAACCCTTCCAGATTTCAGATGATACTACAAAGATACAGTAATCAAAACAGCATAAAAACAGACACAGATCAATGGAACAGAATAGAGAGACCAAAAATAAACTCATGCACCTATGGTCAATTAATTTATGACAAAGGAGGCAATACAATGGAGAAAAGAGAGTCTCTTCAGCAAATGGTGCTGGGAAAGCTGGACAGCTACATGTAAATCAATGAAATTAGAACACTCCATCACACCATATACAAAACTAAACTCAAAATGGCTTAAAGACCTAAATGTAAGATATGACACCATAAAACTCCTAGAAAAGAACACAGGCAAAACATTCTCTGACATAAGTTGTAGCAATATTTTCTTAGATAAGACTCCCAAGGCAAAAGAAATAAAAGGAAAAAATAAGCAAATGGGACCTAATCAAACTTAAAAGCTTTTGCACAGCAAAGGAAACCATCAACAAAATGCAAAGATAACCTACGAAATGGGAGAAAATGTTTACAAATGATACAACCTACAAGGGGTCAATATCCAAAATATACAAACAGCTCATACAACTCAATATCAAAAAAACAAACAATCCAATCAAAGATTGGGCAGAAGACCAAAATAAACATTTTTTCCAAAGAAGACATACAGATGGCCAACAGGCAAATGAAAAGATGCTTAACATCGCTACTTATTAGAGATATGAAAATCAAAACCACAATGAGGTATCACCTCATATAGGTCAAAATAGCTATCATCCAAAAGCCTACAAATAACAAATACTGGAGAGGGTGTGGAAAAAAGGGAACCTTCACACACTGTTAGTGGGAATGTAAACTGGTGCAGCTACTATGGACAAAAGTATGGAGGTTCTTTAAAAAACTAAGAATAGGGGGCTTCCCTGGCGGCGCAGTGGTTGAGAGTCCGCCTGCCGATGCAGGGGACACAGGTTCACGCCCCGGTCCGGGAAGATCCCACATGCCGCAGAGCGGCTGGGCCTGTGAGCCATGGCCACTGAGCCTGCGCGTCCGGTGCCTGTGCTCTGCAACAGGAGAGGCCACAACAGTGAGAGGCCCGCTTACCGCAAAAAAAAAAAAAAAAACTAATAGAGCTACCATACGCTCCAGTGACCCCACTGCTGGGTATATATCTCAAAAAGATGAGAACTCTAATTCGTAAAAGATACATGCACTCCAACTTTCACAGAAGCACTATTTACAACAGCAAAGACATAGAAACAACCCAAGTGCCCAACAACAGACAACTGGCTTAAGAAGATATGGTGTGTATGTATATATATATATATATATATATACACACACAATGGAATTTTACTCAGCCGTAAGAATGAATCAAATATTGCCATTTGCAGAAACATGGATGGACCTAGAGAATACTACATGAAATACGTCGGACAGAGAAAGACAAATACTATATGATATCACTTACATATGGAATCTAAAAATAATACAAATGAACCTATATACAGAACACAGACAGACTTACAGACAAAACAAACTTATGGTTACCAAAGGGGAGAGGGAGGGGAGGAGGAACAATTAGGAGTATGGGATTAACAGATGCAAACTACTGTACAAAAATAGATAGGCAACAAGGATTTACTGTACAGCACAGGGAATTGTATTCAATAACCTATTATAATAACCTACAATGGAATATAATCTGAAAAGATATATATCTGAATCACTTTGCTGTACACCTGAAACTAATATATTATAAATGAACTATACTTCAACTTTTTAAAAGAGAGTAGCCCTTTCCAAACTATAATAAATTGAAATCTTTCCGCCTGCCAGCTTCTGTATACTATGATCATCAATATCTGATAATTATTTTAATCAGGAAATAGTCTCCCAGACCATCCTTACAGTCCCTTTGATGGACTTCCTAAGGCTACTCCCCGGCAAGAAGCCCAAGGCCCATCATTTGGCCCATAATCTCCTCTCTGTTCCAAATCAACCACAATTCTCATTGCAGGGTAAAGTGAACCCAGACTCCTGAGGAAGACAAACTGAAACTGGCAGGCAGTAGAATCTAGAACTGCTATCAAGATAGCAGCAATGATAAATTTCTCAAAGGTAGCTTTAAATGTCTACCCTTTAAACAGATAGAGATAAAACAATCATGGATATCAGAGGGAAACGGGGGAGAGATTGGGAGATAGGGATTGACGTATACACACTACTATATATAAAATAGATAATTAATAAGGACCCACTGTATAGCACAGGGAACTCTATTCAATACTCTGTAATGACCTATATGGGGAAAGAATCTTAAAAAGACTGGATATATGTATATGTATAACTGATTCACTTTGCTGTACACCTGAAACTAACACAACATTGTAAATTGACTATACTCCAATAAAAACTTTTGAAAATAAATTTTTTTTAATGTCTACCCTTTAAATTAATACAAATATCACAGTAAAAGCTTGCTTTGGGAGGGACTGGCCAAGGCAAAATTTTAGAACTGGGTTTTTTTCTCGAGCACCCAATCCTCCTCTGTGGAACCTTTCCAGAAAGACCACAGCACCTCATGCAAAGCAATCGTTGCATTTACATTTCTCCTTCCATCTTACTAACAGAATTCATAGGAGAGAATCTCTTGACTCTCATTTAAAACTTAGACTAAATGTGTCACTATTACCTTTATTATGTGAATTTTCTTTTCATATAGAATACAAATGTGTAAAGTTAAAAGCTCTGTTCCTATTAGACATATTAAAAGTATCCAGAAGTAAGTTAGGGAAGTACAGTGGTCATATGTTGCTGTTCCCTGCACGATACTCAGACTCTGCCATGGGATGCTACCTTTACCCATGAACAAAGTTATGGCAGGACTAACACAATCACTCTGGCTCCCCTAGATTTGAAGTCTAGAACAGTGTCTCAAAGACTGACAATTTTTGGTTTCCATCCCAACAGTGAGAGAAGCACCCTGAAATGGATGTGCTTCATTTCTTGCCCTAGATCTCCAAGGTTTCTCTGGTTCCTGTGCTTTCATGGTTCCTGTCCTTCAATTCTGAATCCATAGTTGTCCAATAAATTTCGTTTTTTACTGTTTGCCAGAGACTCTTTCTATTGCAACTAAAGAAGTTAAACTTAAAGAAGTAGAAAATATGGATGCAAAATTGTCCTTACTGATTGTCTAAAATCACTCTATGTGAGCAACAGCCTGTGCCATCTTTACAGCAGGCTGCCACTACTTCAAATTTTGGAAAAAGAACAAGCATGAATCCTGTATTTCATTTCCAGTTAAAATTCTCCCTTACACATACCCTGAATTCTCCTTGGTGTTCATTTATTTCCAGCCTCTGACCTTAGCAAGATCAAAACTGAGCTACATGAAATTAATCAGACTTTTTTTTTTTCATTTTAACTGAAATGAGAATTAGTTAGGAAAATTACTTACTCTTTATGATAATATCCCAAATGTGTAACAGCAATATTAATAAAATACTCTAAGAGGACTAGTGACCAAAGGAGGTAAAACAGAAATCAAAACTGTCATAAGAAAAAGGTTGAAGGAAATTTGTTTGTTTTAAGCAAAAGAAAATTTAAGAATGCTTGACGGTTACCTTCAAATATGTAAATAACTATCACATAGAAAGGTCAAAACTCAGAGTAAAAGGTAAATGCTACGGGGTGAATATTTAATTCAATGTGAGAACTGCCTTTCAACCACACTGTCCCAAAAAGGGAACTAGTCACAGGATTAGACAGAAAGTTTCCCACCTCTGGAAATGTTTAAGAAGAGGCATAAACAGCATTTGTATGGAAAGCTAGATAATTCAACCCTCAGATTCTATATTTCTTTTTTTTTCCTCAGATTCTATATTTCTATGTACTTCAAACTAAAATTTCAATTACTCTATTTTATATTCACGGAATACTGCTACCTAATATCTACTACAACTGAAATATTTTTCATGCAGAGGGTAATTATATATAAAAAGAAACAAAGGAACTCCTGAAATTTACCCACAAACTGTACAGTTTGCCTTTTTGATTTCCTTTTTAGAACTGTACTCCTTGGATTCATACCTCATATGATAAATAAAAATAATTTTTTCATGTATAATTTACAAAATAAGTCACCATTTTCAGAGAAAAAAGCCACTTAAGACAAACCAATAGCAGATGTACTTATATTGAGGGTTGAGAAACCCAAGATGGCCTCATCTCAGAGAAACAAGAACAGTTTACTGGCTAAAGTTTTCATATTAACCTGAACGAAATTTTTCATCTATCATTTCCATTTTGGAAAATTTTAGTTAGTTATGCATTTATAGTATTTAAGAAGGGTGGCAGGCACATGCTTTACACAAGTTTTCTAAGAAGAAGCTTCCAGATCAGTGGCTGATGAAATAATAAGTCTCTGCATTCCATGGATAGTACAAGCAGAGTAAAAACATTGTTTTATAACAACAGTTTAACTTGTTACAATATTTCTCTATCCATATTACAAAACGCCTCCTGATGTAATTTATGTATAGAACCAATGCTAACTCTACAGAACACATTACTATAACAAAGGAGACATGGATTGGCAACTACAAGCAGCCACACTTAACATGTCAGTCCTAAGCTAACCATTCTTTTTCCTTGCCTCTTCCTACCAAATTTAATATTTTCATAACTTAAAATATCCCTCAAAATCAACTAACCATTAAGACAGAAACGTTAGCATTGTACCTACACATATATAAAATGTATCTCTTATCATATACATGGATTACCAATCTTTACAAAGGAATAGATTAAAATAAACTCATTACAAATATGAAAGAAAAATTTGCCTCCATGTTGTCTCCAAAAAAGGGTCATATACACAATTGACTTAGGGAATTTAACTCATTAGCTTTAACAATTAGAAATTAATTCACCCGGAGAGCTGAAGGTACTCTGAATGCATGAATGTTATGCATCCTATCTTACATCAAGGAAATTCAGATTCAATATTCAATATTCCAGCATGGACCAACAAGCCATTTAACTATTATTTATATAATTAAACATAGAGACCAACATACAGATATCATTCCTCTCCTTTGTCTTTATTGTAGTATTTTTGTTATCTGGTAACTTGAAACTATATAAAACGTATGTTTACTAAGAAATCCTTCACTCATTTAAGTTTTTTTTTAATGTCTGTTATTATGTTGTCTACATATCTTAAAACAATTATTTTCAAATAACCAGACAAAGAAAAGAATGACAGGCTTCAAGATGGCCGAAGAGTAAGACGTGGAGATCACCTTCCTCCCTACAAATACATCAGAAATACATCTACATGTGGAACAACTCCTTCAGAACACCTACTGAACACTGGCAGAAGACCTCAGACCTCCCAAAAGGCAAGAAACTCCCCACATACCTGGGTAGGGCAAAAGAAAAAACAGAGACAAAGAATAGGGACGGGACCTGCACCAGTAGGAGAGAGCTGTGAAGGAGGAAAGGTTTCCACACACTAGAAGCCCCTTCGCGGGCAGAGACTGCGGGTTGCGGTGGGGGAAGCTTCAGAGCCGTGGAGGAGAGTGCAGCAACAGGGGTGCGGAGGGCAAAGCGGGGAGATTCCCGCACAGAGGATCGGTGCCGACCGGCACTCACCAGCCCGAGAGGCTTGTCTGCTCACCTACTGGGGCGGGCGGGGTCTGGGAGCTGAGGCTCGGGCTTCGTAGGTTGGATCCCAGGGAGAAGACTGGGGTTGGCTGCGTGAACACAGCCTGAACGGGGCTAGTGCGCCACGGCTACCGGGAGGGAGTCCGGGAAAAAGTGGGGAGCTGCCAAAGAGGCAAGAGTCTTTTTCTTGCCTCTTTGTTTCCTGGTGCGTGAGGAGAGGGGATTAGGAGCGCTGCTGAAAGGAGCTCCAGACACGGGCGCAAGCCACGGCTAACAGCGCGGACCCCAGAGACGGGCATGAGATGCTAAGGCTGCTGCTGCAGCCACCAAAAAGCCTGTGTGCGAGCACAGGTCACTCTGCACACCTCCCCTCCCGGGAGCCTGTGCAGCCCGCCACTGCCAGGGTCCCATGATCCAGGGACAACCTCCCCAGGAGAATGCACGGCGCACCTCAGACTGGTGCAACGTCACACCGGCCTCTGACACCGCAGGCTCGCCCTGCATCCATACCCCTCCCTCCCCCCGGCCTGAGTAAGCCAGAGCCCACTAATCACCTGCTACTTTAACCAGCTCCTGTCTGAGAGAAAAACAGACGCCCTCAGGTGACCTACACGGAGAGGTGGGGCCAAATCCAAAGCTGAATCCCAGGAGCTGTGCGAACAAAGAAGAGAAAGATAAACCTCTCCCAGCAGCCTCAGGAGTAGCGGATTAAATCCCCACACTCAACCTGATGTACCCTGCATCTGTGGAATAACTAACAGACAATGAATCATCCCAAATTGAGAAGACGGACTTTGGCACCAACGATATATACTTTTTTCCCCCTTTTTTCTCTTTTTGTGAGTGTGTATCTGTATGCTTCTGTGTGAGATTTTTTCTGTATAGCTTTGCTTTTACCATTTGTCCTAGGGTTCTGTCTGTCCAGTTTTCTTTTGTTTTCGTTTTTCCTTTTTTTTAGTATAGTTTTGAGCACTTCTTATCATTGGTGGATTTCGTTTTTGGTTTGCTTGCTCTCTTCTTTCTTTTTTCTTTTATTACTTTTAAAATTTTTTTAAATATTTATTTTATTTAATCTCTCTCTCTCTCTTTTTCTCTTTCTCTCTTTCTTTCTTCTCCCTTTTATTCTGAGCAGTGTGGAAAACAGGCTCTTGGTGCTCCAGCCAGGCGTCAGGGCTGTGCCTCTGAGGTGGCACAGCCAAGTTCAGTACACTGGTCCACAACAGACCTCACAGCTCCACGTAACATCAAACAGCAAAAATCTCCCAGAGATCTCCATTTCCATGCCAAGACTCAGCTTCACTCAACGACCAGAAAGCTACAGTGCTGGACACCCTATGCCAAACAACTAGCAATGCTGGAACACAACACATTAGCAGAGATGCTGCCTAAAATCATAATAAGGTCACAGACACCCCAAAACACACCACCAGACGTGGACCTGCCCACAAGAAAGTCAAGATCCAGCCTCATCCACCAGAACACAGTCACTAGTCCCCTCCATGAGGAAGCCTACACAACCCACTGAAACAACCTTAGCCACTTGGGGCAGACACCAAAAACAATGGGAAATACAAACCTGCAGCCTGTGAAAAGGAGACGCCAAACACAGTAAGTTAAGCAAAATGAGAAGACAGAGAAACACACAGAACATGAAGGAGCAAGGCAAAAAACCACCAGACCTAAAAAATGCAGAGGAAATACACAGTCTACCTGAAAAAGAATTCAGAATAATGATAGTAAAGATGATCTAAAATCTTGGAAATAGAATGGAGAAAATACAAGAAACATTTAACAAGGACCTAGAAGAACTAAAGAGCAAACAATGATGAACAACACAATAAATGAAATTAAACATTCTCTAGAAGGGATCAATAGCAGAATAACTGAGGTAGAAGAATGGATAAGTGACCTGGAAGCTAAAATAGTGGAATTAACTACTGAAGAGCAGAATAAAGAAAAAAGAATGAAAAGAACTGAGGACAGTCTCAGAGACTTCTGGGACAACATTAAATGCCCCAACATTCAAATTATAGGGGTCCCAAAAGAAGAAGAGAAAAAGAAAGGGACTGAGAAAATATTTCAAGAGATTATACTTGAAAACTTCCCTAATATGGGAAAGGAAATAGTTAATCAAGTCCACGAAGCACAGAGAGTCCCATAAATGATAAATCCAAGGAGAAACACGCCAAGAAACACATTAATCAAACTGTCAAAAATTAAATACAAAGAAAAAATCTTAATAGCAGCAAGGGAAAAACAACAAATAACATACAAAGGAATCCCCATAAGTTTAACAGCTGATCTTTCAGCAGAAACTCTGCAAGCCAGAAGGGACTGGCAGAACATATTTAAAGTGATGAAAGGGGAAAACACAGAACGAAGATAACGCTATCCATCAAGGATCTCATTCACATTTGATGGAGAAATTAAAACCTTTACACACAAGCAAAAGCTAAGAGTATTCAGCACAACAAAACCAGCTTTACAACAAATGCTAAAGAAACTTCTCTAGGCAGGAAACACAAGAGAAGGAAAAGACCTGCAATAAAAAAAAACCCAAAATTAAGAAAATGGTAATAGGAACATACATACTGATAATTACCTTAAAAGTAAATGGATTAAATGCTCCAACCAATAGACATAGACTAGCTGAATAGAAACAAAAACAAGACCCATATATATGCTGTCTAGAAGAGAACCACTTCAGACTTAGGGACACATACAGATTGAAAGTGAGAAGAGGCAAAAAGATATTCCATGCAAACGGAAATCAAAAGAAAGCTGGAGTAGCAATTCTCATATCAGACAAAGTAGACTTTAAAACAAAGCTATTACAAGAGACAAAGGGGGACACCACATAATGATCAAGGGATCAATCCAAGAAGATATAACATTGTAAATATTTCTGCACCCAACACAGGAGCACCTCAATACATAAGGCAGATACTAACAGCCATAAAAGGGGAAATTGACAGTAACACAATCATAGTAGGGGACTTCAACACCCCATTTTCACCAATGGACAGATCATCCAAAATGAAAATAAATAAGGAAACACAAGCTTTAAATGATACATTAAATAAGATGGAATTAATTGATATTTATAGGACATTCCATCCAAAAACAACAGAATACACTTTCTTCTCAAGTGCTCATGGAACATTCTCCAGGATAGCTCATATCTTGGGTCACAAATCAAGCCTTGGTAAATTTAAGAAAATTGAAATCGTACCTACTATCTTTTCCAACCACAACATTATGAGACTAGATATCAATTACAGGAAATAATCTGAAAAAAAAAAGAAACACATGGAGGCTAAACAATACACTACTTAATAACCAAGAGATCATTGAAGAAATCAAAAAATTCCTAGAAACAAATGACAATAAAAACACAATGACCCAAAACCTATGGGATGCAGCAAAAGCAGTTCTAAGAGGGAACTTTATAGCAATATTTTCCTACCTTAAGAAACAAGAAACATCTCAAATACATTTACACCTAAAGCAATTAAAGAAGAACAAAAAACCTCAAAAGTTAGCAGAAGAAAAGAAATCATAAAGATCAGATCAGAAATAAATGAAAAAGAAATGAAGGAAACGATAGCAAAGATCAATAAAACTAAAAGCTGGTTCTTTGAAAAGATAAACTAAATTGATAAACCATTAGCCAGACTATCAAGAAAAAAAGGGAGAAGACTCAAATCACTAGAATTAGAAATGAAAAAGGAGAAGTAACAACTGACACTGCAGAAATACAAAGGATCATGGGAGATTACTACAATCAACTATATGCCAATAAAATGTACAACCTGGAAGAAGTGGAAAAATTCTTAGAAAGGTATAACCTTCCAAGACTGAACCAGGAAGAAATAGAAAATATGAACAGACCAATCACAAGTAATGAAATTGAAACTGTTATTAAAAATCTTCCAATAAACAGAAGCCCAGGACAAGATGGCTGCACAGGCGAATTCTATTGAACATTTAGAGAAGAGTTAACACCTATCCTTCTCAAAATCTTCCAAAATATAGCAGAGGGAGGAACCCTCCCAAACTCATTCTACAAGGCCAACATAACCCTGATACCAAAACCAGACAAAGAAGTCACAAAGAAAGAAAACTACAGGCCAATATCACTGATGAACATAGATGCAAAAATCCTCAACAAAACACTAACCAACAGACTCCAACAGCACATTAAAAGGATCATACACCATGATCAAGCAAGGTTTATCCCAGGAATGCAAGGATACTTCAATATACACGAATCAACAATGTGATACACCATATTAACAAACTGAAGGAGAAAAACCATATCATCATTTCAATAGATGCAGAGAAAGCTTTCAACAAAATTCAACACCCATTTATGATAAAACCCTCCAGAAAGTAGGCATAGAGGGAACTTACCTCAACATAATAAAGGCCATATATGACAAACCCACAGCCAACATCGTTCTCAATGGTGAAAAACTGAAACCATTTCCACTAAGATCAGGGACAAGACAAGATTGCCCATTCTCACAACTATTATTCAACCTAGGTTTGGAAGTTTTAGCCACAGCAATCAGAGAAGAAAAAGAAATAAAAGGAATCCAAATCGGAAGCTGTCACTGTTTGCAGATGACATGATACTATACATAGAGAATGCTACCAGACAACTACTAGAGCTTATCAATGAATTTGGTGAAGTAACAGGGTACAAAATTAATGCACAGAAATCTCTTGCATCCCTATTCACTTATGATGAAAAATCTGCAAGAGAAATTAAGAAAACACTCCCATTTACCATGGCAACAAAAAGGATAAAATACCTAGGAATTAACCTACCTAAGGAGACAAAAGACCTGTATGCAGAAAAGTATAAGACATTGATGAAAGAAATTAAAGATGATACAAATAGATGGAGAGATATCCCATGTTCTTGGATTGGAAGAATCAACATTCTGAAAATGACTAGACTACTCAAAGCAATCTACAGATTCAATGCAATGCCTATCAATCTACCACAGGCATACAAATAGATGGAGAGATATCCCATGTTCTTGGATTGGAAGAATCAACATTCTGAAAATGACTAGACTACTCAAAGCAATCTACAGATTCAATGCAATGCCTATCAATCTACCACGGGCATTATTCACAGAACTAGAACAAAAAATTTCACAATTTGCATGGAAACACAAAAGACCCTGAATAGCCAAGGCAATCTTGAGGAAGAAAAACAGAGCTGGAGGAATTAGGCTCCCTGACTTCAGACTCTGCTACAAAGCTACAGTAATCAAGACAGTATGGTACTGGCACAAAAACAGAAATATAGATCACTGGAACAGGATAGAAAGCCCTGAGATAAACCCATGCACATATGGTCACCTTATCTTTGATAAAGGATGCAAGAATATTCAATGGAGAAAAGACAGCCTCTTCAATAAGTGGTGCTGGGAAAACTGGACAGCTACATGTAAAAGAATGAAATTAGAACACTCCTTAACACCATACACAAAAATAAAATCAAAATGGATTAAAAACCTATATGTAAGACCAGACACTATCAAACTATTAGAGGAAAACATAGGCAGAACACTCTATGACATAAATCACAACAAGATCCTTTTTGACCCACCTCCTAGAGAAATGGAAATAAAAACAAAAATAAACAAATGGGACCTAATGAACCTTAAAAGCTTTTGCATAGCAAAGGAAACCATACACAAGACGAAAAGACAACCTTCAAAATGGGAGAAAATATTTTTAAATGAAGCAACTGACAGAGGATTAATCTCCAAAACTTACAAGCAGTTCATGCAGGTCAATATCAAAAAAACAAACAACCGAATCCAAAAATGGGCAGAACACCTAAACAGACATTTCTCCAAAGAAGATATACAGATTGCCAACAAACACATCAAAGAATGCTCAACATCACTAATAATTAGAGAAATGGAAATCAAAACTACAATGAGATATCATCTCACACTGGTCAGAATGGCCATCATCAAAAAATCTAGAAACAATAAATGCTGGAGAGGGTGTGGAGAAAAGGGAACCCTCTTGCACTGTTGGTGGGAAGGTAAATTGATACGGCTACTATGGAGAACACTATGGAGGTTCCTTAAAAAACTAAAAATAAAATTACCATATGACCCAGCAATCCCACTACTGGGCATATACCCTGAGAAAACCATAATTCAAAAAGAGTCATGTAGCACAATGTTCACTGAAGCTCTATTTACAATAGCCAGGACATGGAAGCAACCTAAGTGTCCACTGACAGATGAATGGATAAAGAAGATGTGGCACACATATATAATGGAATATTACTCAGCCATAAAACGGAATGAAATTGGGTCACTTGTAGAGATGTGGATGGACCTAGAGACTGTCATACAGAGTGAAATAAGTCAGAAGGAGAAAAACAAATACCGTATGCCAACATACACATGGAATCTAAAAAAAAAAAAAAAATTGTCATGAAGTACCTAGGGGTAAGATGGGAATAAAGACGCAGACCTACCAGAGAATGGACTTGAGGACATGGGGAGGGGGAGGGGGTAAGCTGGGATAAAGTGAGAGAGTGGCATGGGCATATATACACTACCAAATGAAAAATAGATAGCTAGTGGGAAGCAGCTGCATAGCACAGGGAGATCAGCTCAGTGGTCTGTGACCACCTAGAGGAGTGAGATAGGGAGGGTGGGAGGGAGGGAGACGCAAGAGAGAAGAGATATGGGGATATATGTATAGCTGATTCACTTTGCTATAAAGCAGAAACTAACACACCATTGTAAAGCAATTATACTCCAATAAAGATGTTAAAATATAAATAAATGAATGTAATAAAATTAAATTTAAAAAAAAGAAAAGAATGACAAAGTTGGAAAGTCATTTTGCCTACTAAATGCTTCAGTACACATCACAATTGCTAAATTCTGTATAGACTAGAAGGAAAAGGAACTAGGTGTCTATTGCTTTAGAAATAAATGACACAGACTTCTTCTCTTCTTCCAGATTTAAAATCCATAGTCCAGTCACAACACAGTCTTGAAGGAGAGAAAATGTGAAGAAGAGGTTGAGCCAGTCTTGGAACTCCAAGCAGGTACCTTGCAACCTGTTCTATACTGAAAATAAACAGCTAAGAACATCATGGGAGGGTTCCCTGTTGGACTGCTTCTGGAGTGCTGTATTTTGTTCTTAAATACTGTTTAGTATTTAACAATAGTGTTATTTTCTTCTTAAATACTAAATAATATTCAAGAACATCAACAAACCAGAATATACTCAAAGTAAGTGGTTAGGTGGAAACTCACCTGAACCTATGTCAAGAGGAACAATTGAAGAAATAAAAGACTGTTTAGTTTGGAGTAAGAAAAATTAACAGAACAACAAATAGCCATGAAGGCTTTTCATGGGCAAGAGTGTTTAGAATTTCGTGTATGTTAAGAAGTTACAGAGATAGAAGTTAAGCTCAATAAGAGGAATAAAATGCAGAAATATTTGAAGATGAAACTGGCTACCACACAAGACTAGTAGATCTTCTACCACTGGAACTATTCTGGCATAGGCTGGATAATTACTTGGCAGAAATGTTATAGAAGGAATTCAAGCAATTGGTTGATGAATACCTGAACTATATGAGTTTCAAAGCACTTTTCCAATATTAAGATTCTAAATTCTAAAATAGAAATGCTATACTCTCAGTGCTTTCACCATCTTCCTTCAAAGGGAATTCCACTGTTCCTCTGGAGTATCTATTGTAAGCCTGGTAGAAAAGAGGACTTAAAGCTGGTGAAAGGTCATAGAGATTTGAAAAATGACAGAGTGAAAGTGTTCCATAAAGAACAGCATGCATGCATGCGTGTGCACACGCACACACGCACACACACACACACAAATTCACTTCTAAGCCTAAACTGGAATTAACAAAAGCCTTGAATGGAAGCAGAGAATTAACATACTAAATCTCAAATGTAAATATTTTGTTTATAAAACACAAATGTGTGATTAGCTAACTTAAGGCAGCATTAAGGTAGACATCACTAGACAGATGACTAGATACAGAAGAGTGTTACTAAAGCAGACTTGGAGTATTTCCCAATTTTGTATCAAATGAGCCCTGGAAATTTTCTGTATTGTTTGACTTTTATTAATTTTAATTTTTTTTTGCGGTACATGGGCCTCTCACTGTTGTGGCCTCTCCCGTTGTGGAGCACAGGCTCCGGACGCGCAGGCTCAGCGGCCATGGCTCACGGGCCCAGCCGCTCCGCGGCATGTGGGATCTTCCCAGACCGGGGCACGAACCCGCGTCCCCTGCATCGACAGGCGGACTCCCAACCACTGCGCCACCAGGGAAGCCCTGTTTGACTTTTTTTACAATGAAAATAAGTACCATAATAAAAACAATGATACTATTTTCACTGAAGAAACAACTGGCAGTTTAAAAACATTCCTTCAAATTACTTGATACAGTCCCATCTAGAGGTGGGGTAAATGTCTCCTCTCCTCAAATCTGGGCTCTGCAACCGATAGACCAATAGAATACATCAGAAGTAATGCAGTGCCAGTTTCCACACCAGGCTTTAAAAACATCGGCAGCTTCCACTTCCTGACTCTTAGGACACTCTCTCTTGGAACTCAGCCACCATTCTGTGAGGAAGTTCAAGTACACAACAGAGAGGCCCATGTAGAAAGGAACCAAGGTGCCTGGCCTTCAGCCCCAACTGAGCTCCCTGCCAACTTCATTCAAAGCCATGTAAGTGACTCATTTTGGAAACCATCCTCCAGCCTCCCAATCAGGCCACCCCAGCTGATACTTTGTGGAGCAAACATGACCCTTCCCCACTGACCCCTGCAAATTTGAAAGCTAAATAAATATAAGTTGTTTTCTAAGTTCCTAAGTTTGGGGGTGAGTTTCACAACAACAGATAACCAGAATCAAAACCAAAACTGGCACTGGTCATATGCATCTTACTTAGAGAGCATGTATTGCTCTCTAATACCTAGAAGGCTATGTTCCAACTCTTCTTGTAACTTTGTCTATTGGATCCCTTTTCCTGGATATTACATATATAGAGTGTACTACAGGGCATGTTTTTCAAAAGATCTAAATGAATTAATTATAATTTTATTTGAGAATTTTATAGCAATCTTTGAGATCATTACAGATTTGGGGAAATCAATCACAAAAGTAAATATGGGAATCATCATACCTGGCAGTATGGGAGTTAGGGGACAGAGAATATAAATACATACTCATATCAAAATCATCCAGAGTTCTCCTTACCCTTTTCCAGAAGAATATTTTGAACTATAAGGGATTCTACATATCACTTAGTCCATACCATGACATTTAATTTTATATTCATATAATAAATAAGCAGCAGAGACAGGTCTCAAACACACTTCCCTACATGTGTTTTCACAAAACACAGATGCCCTTGAAAAATCAAACTAAATAAAAATTAATACAGAGGCTATAGAGGTAAAATATATAAAAATTTATTTAGAGCTACAGTAGCAATTCTCAGTAATTTATAAATTTCCTATGGTTAGTTGCTCTTTGCTGAGCACTGTAAATAACAGGAGTAGAAGGTACATAGTCTCTGCTCCACAAATGTTCATACTGTAAATACACGTATCTTAAATCATTAGAGAACTATGATGGCAACAGGTGGAGAGGGGGGTGTCCAAAGTAAGGGAAGAGTTACAATAATGTTAGATTTGTCAAGAAGGTCTTCAGGCACATGTGCAATACATGAATGAGACCAAGCCATTAAAGCAAAGGGACTACAGGAGGAAGTAGGCAGAATCAATAATGGATATACATTTACTGGAGCTATTAAATAGAATATCCTTGCATGCCTTGTTGAAGTATTCAGATTTGCTCCAACCAACAAGGAGTTACTGCAGCAACTTAAAATTCTGCAGTCTCTTCCATCACAATCTCTTTATTTCATGAAAATATCATCCCTTGATAAATCCAAACTTATGAACATGCTGTTCCCTCTGTATGAAATAATCTTCCTCTTTTTTGCCCTGATAACTCCCATTCACCCTCCAAGATCCAGCGCAAAGGCATCTTCAATGCAAAGGCTTCCTTAACCCCAAGTCATATCCACCTATCTAGAAGTTCATTTTTACAACACTTTTACAGTATTTGCCACATTAAGCTATAACTCATTTGCTTAATACTCTCTTCTAACTCTCTGGTATATGAATTCTTTAAGATCATGTTCTCTTTCTTACCTCTACTGCAATGCCTGACATATAAGAGACATACTAAAATTTATAATTAATATATGTCAAATTAAGGATCAAGTTTGTCTTATTTTCTTCCACGCTCATAGCTGATAGCCAAATCTTATACAACATGTAAAAGAAAACTAATAAAATAAAACTACCCTCAAAACACTCAGGATGCTAAATAATCATCTCCTTCTTCAAAGGAAATTTATTACTCATTAAAGCCTGTCGTTTACCAAAAATTCCATGAAACAAGCAATCATTATTTCTCCACAGGTATAAAATGCCCTGAACCCAAACAACAGAAAAAGTATAAACTACAGTTAAACAAAGCATAGAAATTAACATCTTAGAGTAATTTCTAGGTACATTTCATGTAATTCAATTACTTTTCATTGTATCTTGCCATGAAGAGTTAAGTTACAATTATTACTGTCAGTACCATGGCCCATCTTTACAATCTACTTTCATTTCAATGCCAAATGTGATGAGTCATGATTTCCATGCAACTGCAAACCCCACTGAGCTTCAGACTTTTTGGACCATAGGGGACTCATTCAGAAATCACGGTCAGTGCTAAAACAAGAAACAAAAGTAAAGAACCACTTTATATGACACTTTTAAACAGCATAAAGGAGAAAGTCATGAAACCACCCATATATAATGTCTGAGGTATAATTTCAGTTCATGGTGGGCTTCTGAAAACTTAAGTAAATTTTTATATAGATTTAAAATAATTTTCTTTCATCAGCTTGTATCCCGTTTTAAACTCTGTAGATTTCATCACACTGAAAAAAAGAAAGAAAAAGTCCAAACCCCACACTGTTAAGGGAAAGAAAATCCCACTAGAACACTGTTTTTTGGATAGAAATCTATTAATATTCTATTAAATTTGTATATTCAGTAAGTTTCTATAAAATATGTAAGATAAAAATAATGGTTCTCTCATAAACTAAACAGCAGAAAAATCTGACAAAAAATTTATTATTCATTCAATAATTAAATAAATCATTATTGAGCATATACTTTAAGCAACAGATACTGACTGAAAACTGATTTATGCTCTATTATTTAGGAATGCTCAAACAATTATTATTCAATGGGGTAAATGCTATAACATTAGTAAGTACTCAGGGTAAATGCACAAGAAGAAAGTTAACTACCTGGGAAAGTTGGAAGA
This sequence comes from Neophocaena asiaeorientalis asiaeorientalis, assembly GCF_003031525.2. Classification (NCBI taxonomy): domain Eukaryota; kingdom Metazoa; phylum Chordata; class Mammalia; order Artiodactyla; family Phocoenidae; genus Neophocaena; species Neophocaena asiaeorientalis. The sequence continues at coordinate 6,042,330 of NW_020173215.1, forward strand.
AACATTAGAAGAAATTATACTTTCATCTTGAAGGATTCAAAGCAGTTTAGATAGCAAGAATAGCATGTGCCAAAAAAAATAAAAGGAAGCACAAAAGAGAAGAGCCTGTTCAACAAATAGTAATAGCTTAACATGGCTAGGAACAGTGGATTAGGGAGGGGAGTGGCAGGAAACAGGCTACAAAAGTAAGAAGAGGAGGCCTGACACTCTTTGCAAAGAACTTGATCTTCTGGGCAGTAAGAACCCATGAAGGTCTGGAGTGTCTGTAGGGAGGAATAACATCACAAAATTTATGTTAAGAAAAATAATTCTAGACTCAGCATGAAGAATAGGTTGGAAAGAGTAAAACTAGCAGCACAAAGATTAGGTAGGCCAATGCAAAATGAAGATGAAAATGATCAGGATATAACTAAGGCAGAAGATGGACAGTAAGGATCAGATATTAGAGTCCCAAGGTAGAATCAACAGAACATGGTGATCGGCGGGGGGGGGGTGAGGCAGAGAGGAGTCTACAATAACTCTAAGAGTTCCAACTTCAGAACTACATGAATAGTGGTGACATTAATTAAAATAGAGAATTGAAGAAATGGAGCATGTCAAGGGGAGAAGAGATAACAAAAAGTTCAATTTTATTTGTGTTGGATTTGATTTCAATCTTGGGCATCCAGGAAATATGGGTCTGGAGCTCAGTATAAATGTCGGGACTGAAATTACAGCTTTGGGAGCCAGCACAGAAACAGGAAGTGAAATTATGTGCACAGTGAGAAATAAGCCAAGGTAAACTGAGAAGACTAGAAAACCAGGAGAAAAGAATGATCGGTGTTTTGGGGGCAAGGAAGAACAATGTTTTTAATCAGGAAGTGTCTGGAAATGTCTGCTACAAAGTAATTTGGAAATATGAGTATGTGGAGAACTCACAGGGTAGACTAATTAGAACTCTATTTAGAGGAGGAGCTGAGAGGCCTTGCTGTGGGGCAGGGGAGTGGGTGAAATACCCTCATCCTTAAGAAAGAGACTAGAGGCACAGAAGTTTGGTTTAAAAACAATGGATTGATTAATTTTCAACAAGACATTCCAATAGGGAAAGAACAGTCTTTCCAATAAATGATGCTGGAACAACTGGATTTAAATGCCGAAAAAATGAAGATGAACTCCTTCCTCACACCATACACAAAAATTAACTCAAGGTATTATAGTCCTAAATTAAGAACTAAAACTATAAAATTCTTAGAATATAGAAAATCTCTGTGACCTTCTGTAATATGCAAAGCCTTCTGTAATATGACACCAAAAGCACAAGCAATAAAAGAAAAATATATGCAACTTGAACTTCATAAAAAATTAAAAGCTTTTGTACTTCAAAGGGGCTACCATCAAGAAAGTGGAAATGCGACCCACAGAAAGGAGGAAATCTTTGCAAACCATGTATCTGGTAAGAGACTTGTATTTAGAATTTATAAAGAACTTGTACAACTCAATAATTAAAAGACAAATAAACCCAACTAAGAATGGGACAAAGGTTGTGAATAGGTATTTTCAAAAGAAAGATATAAAAATGTCCAACAGACACATGAAAAGATGCTCAACCTCATTAACCATCAGCAAAAGACAAATCAAAACCACAATGAGATAGCACTTCACATCCACTCAGATGGCTAGAAAAAGGACAGAATATAACAAGTATTGATGAGGACGTGAAGAAAGTGAAAACTTTGTATGTTGCTAGTGGGAATGTAAAATCAAGCAGCCACTTTTTAAAACTATCAGGCAATTCCTCAAAATGTTAAACACAGAGCTACCATATGACTCAGCAATTCCATTCCTAGGTATATTACCAAGGGGATTTCAAACATATATCCACACAAAAACTCATACACAAATGTTTATAGTAACATTATTCATAATAACCAGAAAATGAAAGCAACCAAAGTGTCCATCAATTTATGAATGGATAAATGAAGTGCGGTACCCATACAATAGAATATTATTCAGCAATATAAAAGAATGAAATATTGACACATGCTACAACACAGATGAACCTTGAAAACATTATCCTAAGTGAAAAAAAACCATCACAAAAGAACACATATTGTATGACTCCATTTATATGAAATGTCCAAAACAAGCAAATCTTGCCTAAGGTTGGGAGTTGAGAAATCGGCAGTGATGGCTAATAGGTATAGGATTTCATTTGGGGATGCTGAAATGATCTAAAGTCACTTATGGTGATAGTTATACAACTCTGTGAATATACTAAAAACCACTGAACAGTACATTTTAAACAGATGAAATGTGTGGTATGTGGATTATATCTCAATAAAGCTATTATTTTTTAATGAGTAATGATTCAGGATTGTTCCCAGATTCAGTCTTCAAGGATTCATGCACAGTTTCATAAATATCTGAAAGTCTAAATAATTAATTAACACTGATGTCACAACTTACATAGGGACCATAAAAAACAATAAGCTGCTCTAGCAACAACAGTAACCAGCATCAAGTCACCACAGTGCCAATGACACTGGACACTGGGAAATAGCAGGTTGATACAGTGTCCTCTTTTTTTTTTTTTTTTTTTTCAGTGTCCTCTTTAACAGGCAGCAAGGGTGGTTATATCCTCCTCCAGGACCTGTGACATACTGCCTGTTTCTGAGCTGTAGCACAAAAGGAGAAAAATGGCAGATGCCACAGGTAGTAAAGAATTGTTCAACAGAGCACATAGGAAGCACTGTTCCCAGAATAACACTGATGTAATTTTAGATGTTCTTGGGTTCCATAAGAGTGGGCAGAAATACTAATTTGTGACTGTCACTTTGACATTATTCTAACCCCCACATCTGTATGTTCTCAGGCCAAGATGGACTGGATCAACACAGATTATACAGAGAGAGGGCAAGTAGGATGAGAATGAGAAGAAACACTTTTGGTTCAGAAATGAAGAATTCATTATTAACCATAACAAGAACACTTTTAAAGAAGTGGTGAAGACAAAGCCACCAATTCTGCAGAATGAACATGGGGTAAGCATGTAGAAATAACCATTACAGAAAGGTTTTCTCAACAAGTTTGGCAGTACCTCACTCTCCATTGTTCAGTCCTCCTATTTAATCTTCATTTTCTTATGGCCTTTTTGCACAGGGGATACCAAATGGGTTCATTCAGAATATGTTCACATTATGACTTGAATTTTCAACTATCATTCTAATCCCTCTAAATAAACTGACCCATAGTTACAGGCCTTAAAGTTAATAGGTTAAATAATCAACAGAGATAAAAAATATATATTATTTTTGAGATAGCAGATTAAATACTGCATATTTATAAATTATACTTCTCTTTCACTGTATCTTCAGTCCTATACTTAGGTATTAAAATGTAATACTCAACTATCCCTTCTCCATCTGTTTTTGAGAGCTTTCCACTTTTCTTAGCTTATTTTTTTTCCTTTTCAGCATTCCTTTCTATTTTCTTTCCCAAATGCAAGTATGGAGTATAGTTGCCTTGATCAGTCAACTTTTATAGATTATCAGGATAGAATACTGATTTATTTGGCTTTATCCAAGCTGTTATCCCAATGAAAAGGACCCCTCAGCCTGAAAACTTCTGAAAGATCTCTCTCTAGACAGGCTTAAGTACTATTCATATTTATCATAACTTTACTATTATATACAATGCACTACATCAGATGCTGATTTTCAAAGATGCCTTTGACAAAGTTCCACACTAAAAGACACTTTTATTTTGTTTTTTTTGTTTGTTTGTTTTTGGTTTTGTTTTTAACTTTATTTATTTGGTTGCACCACGTTTTAGTTGTGGCGGGCAGGCCCCTTAGTTGTGGCATGCATGTGGGATCTAGTTCCCTGACTAGGGATCGAACCTGGGCCCCCTGCATTGGAAGTGTGGAGTCTTAACCACTGCACCACCAGGGAAGTCCCTAAAAGACACTTTTTAATTAATTTTGAGTGAAGGGTGGTAGGGAGAACTGATTTGTCATGGATAGGGAACCAGCTTAGAGACAAGTTAACATGAAGATAAAGGGTTACCTTTCTTGCTTTCACTAAAGACATGCTATTTCTTTGGATAGAAAAAAGCACAAACAATAGGGTCTGCAAAAATAAATCCTGAAATTCATCTTCTTTTATAAATAATCTCAAAAGAGTGTGCACAAAGGAATGTCTAAGATTGTAGATTACATTGAGCTATTTTGAAACTTAGAAAATATAAGAAGCCAAATCTAAACTATATCTAAAAGATGGCACACTCTAAGATAAAAGTTTTAGTCCCAGGAAAAATCCTGAGAGCAAACACAATATTTCTCTTTATAAAAATGGGCATCAAAGTTCCAGATATAATCAAGGAGGAGCATCTGAAACAAAATAGAACACATCATGCTATCCTGTACAGAAACCCATGTAATACTCTGCCCCTCTGCTGACACCACACTTCAAGAAATAGCAATGGGGAGAAAGTCCAACTAAAGTAACTGAAATGACTGAAGAGACTAAGAGGCTGATAAAAGACTCTATGTTTCTAAAAGTTTTATAACTTGAATTCCAGTCCAAAAAGATAAAGTATAAAGACAGATTTGAGTTAAACGTGTTCTCAGAATGAAGGAAGTTACCTGGGCAAGAGTAAGGCGTATATCTCAACTGCATCTTGAGAGAAGAGTTACTATACTGTGCTGAGATGAAAGCATTTATTTCTGACACTGTCAGGAGCATATTTTGGGCAAATCCAGGAATGACTTTCCCATGACTCCTTACTTTTATACCTAATCCACAATGATTTCTCCCTTCCTGAATTTATTACAGTAATTCTCGGTACCACTCATTTGTTCTCAGTATACAATGCCTTGCTAGCTTTATTCCTAGGTGTTGTCTAGATGTAACAGTAGTCTCGATTCCATGTTTTCTCTGTTGCCCACATATCAATAAGTATAATACTTTACCAACTTGCAAATATTACAAACAAGCATAGCAAGGTTGAATGTAGATTCATTATGTTGAACACTAGAACTAACAAGTGCTCCTTTGGCACAGAAATAAGTAATTTGGGAATAAATAAGAGAAAATTTCACTTGGTAAGTAGTAAACATTAAAGGAGTTGATAAAGACCAAAAATATAGTCAACTTCAAGAAAAGTTTAAATCAATTAGTGATGTTTGCAACATATCTCTACCCTTTAAAAAATGATGTCAGAAAAACTAAGTGCCACACTGTCTGCCACAGACTAATGGACCAACCCTATCTGAGATACATAACAGAGAAAAAATTAATGAATAAATGACCTGAGACAAAATCATGAGTGAGGCAGTTTGTCATTGTTCTCTACCTATGTCCCTCACCTTTGGTGACTCCAATAGTGTGAGTGCTTTGGCCAATCCCCAGCTACAGACATCCCATTTTCATGGGCCAACCCTCTGTGTCTCTCCTTTGTTCATCAAATTTCTTGTCCTTGAACTATTCCAGTGAATAAGTCCAAGTAAATGCAGCATATACCCATTCTCATGGAGACAGTGAATAATTCAAATTAAATGTAGCAAATATCCATTCTCATAAAGAATTATCTATTCCAAAGTGGCCTGAAACCAAAATAATTGTGCTTAGTCTTTCCCAAGAGTATAGTCTTTCTAAGATTAGATGGAGTAATGCTAATGGTCAGAATTTTCGGTTCTGTGGTAGAAGTGGAACAGCACTTCTGCTTTTTGAGTGGGCAAACAGCACATGTTTACATATACCTATGTCCATATTCACAATAAACCTCAACAGTGAAGCGAAGTGGTAAAACTTTAATTCTAACAAAAAGAAAAATAGTTTAACTCTCTTTCACCTTCCCTCCATTCTTTAATTTTCTCTCACATCAGTCCCCAAGACACTTAGAAATTCACACATCTCTTTCCTACAAACACCACCATTCTGCTTCCAGGGATCCTGTGAATTTTTGGTTGCTTTAACTGACAACTGTATTCATAAGCTGGAGAAAATTATATTTAAATTAGGATTCAGAGCATTAAAAACAAAGAAGGACTAATGGGCATCAGTATCGCAAATCAATGTCTTACACATACATGACCAAAAAATCCACTGAAGACAACAAATATATGCCATTCCCATAAACACTGACTCACTACCCTAAGAAAATACTAACAGTGGTAAGAAAGAAGACTCTAAATATAAATCTTTGTGTCCTTTTCCTTTTTCTCAAAGTAATTTGCATAGAACAAAAGAAAATGAATCAAAACAAAATGACTAAAAAGATGAGGAGCTTTCAAATGGGTAGTTTTATATTAGAGTACTCAATGAGAAGAAAGAAAATTAATAATGAATTTGGATGCTTTCATAGATTTGAGAGTTGGTCTGGACAAGGGGGAATGGGAGTTATTATAAAAGCATTTTTGCTAAGAGTTCAACATTTTGGAGCAAGCTAGGTGGCCAAGTTTGGCGACATGACATTAGTATCATAAAATTGTAGAGTACTTGGAAAGCAGTATATTACACTGGAGATCACTACATTGGTTTGGCAGACTTGAATACTTTTATTAGGAAATATTTCCATTGCAACAGCAAATAGGATATTAAAGAGATCAGATCCAATTTTTAGGATGTTTATGATTAATATGTTGGATGACATTTCCTGTGACAGGGAAATGTGAACCACGTCTCTATGTGCAATGTGTATACACAGATATATGAAATAAAGCACAAAAAGTATATTTCTACTAGCCAAGTGTCTATCTGTATGCACAGCACCAGCTCTGTAAAAGTGCAGAACAGCAGTGTGGAAGGACAAAGCCAAAAGCTCACTGAACCTAAAGGTGGTAATGACCACATCAATTACTCATGTTTACTCACTAAATTTCTTCCAGAAGAATGCATGGAAGGGGGGTAAGGGTGGAGAGAAAAGAGAGAGTGAGAGGGAGAGGAGAGAGAGAGGGAGAGGGAGAAGGGAAGAAGGGAGGAGGAGAGGAGGCAATAAAATACTGAGGATGCTATGTAATCAATCTATTTTTTCAGGTCACATGGAAACATACATATATACACAAAAAATATATATGTTTGTGTGTGTGGAGAGGGAGAAGGAGAGACCTAGAGAAAATACACAAAAGATACCCATCTCAACAACTGTATATGAAACATTAATTTTCATGTACACATGTCTAAGGTCATGGCAAATTACGGAGAGTGAGAGTCATATGGCCTGTATTTGGAGGTCACCACTAAGTATACTAGTTGATGTGTTATGTGGAATAAAAAGGACTTTATAAATCTAACTCATAACAAGTAAAAGTCCTAACATTGTTTAATTGATTTATATGATATTAGTCATTGTAAGAGAAATCTTATATGCTACAAAGGTTTACCATGGAGTAAACTAGCTATTTAAAATGCCTACTCTAGGTCCATCCATGTTGCTGCAAATGTCATTATTTCATTCTTTTTAATGGCTGAGTAACATTCTATTGTATATATGTATCACATCTTCTTTATCCATTCATCTGTTGATGGACTTTTAGGTTGCTTCCGTGTCTCGGCTATTGTAAAACGTGGACCTAGAGATTGTCATACTGAGTGAAGTAAGTCAGACAGAGAAAGACAAATATCATATGTGGAATCTAAAAAGAAAATGATACAAAGGAACTTGTTTACAAAACAGAAACAGACTCATAATTAGAGAATGAACTTATGGTTACTGGGGGTGGGGGGGGGGAAGCATGGCGGGGGGGGGTAAATCACCTATACTCCAATATAGAATAAAAAGTTGTAAAAAATAAAAATAAAACATCTACTTCATGACTCTATCATATTATCCTTCCTAGTTTTAGAGACTACCATGTGGGTTTATGCCTAAACAGAGGCTTGGCTTCTCAGCACATACACCTTTCCTGGTAAAGAAATGGAACCAGTATGCCAAACCTGTGACCTTGAATTCATTTCCATGGCAGTAGAACACGCTGCCTTAATTAAAGTGCGGAAATATTATGATGAGACAAAAACAGCATAACAAGGAAGAAAGTTCAACCTGGCTACAAATCTTTCACCAAGACAGCTAGAATAGATAGGAAAAAAAGGACTGAACCAGAAAACTGTTTCTCATTCTTCTTGTTTTCCCAGAATTATCTTCATGGTACCTTGACAGGAAAAACTGGTTCCAATTTCTGCTAACTAATGAAATAACCAAGAGTGAAAGCCAAACTACTCTATGAAATACAAAGAAAATGCAGCATCTTTTATCAGGAAACACAAACATGCTGAACTTTCACAATCAAAATATATAGTGTTACCTCTTTAAAAAGATACAAGTCATTATAAGTAACCACTTGCCACTTTTGAGTGTAAACAAAGATGTTATCAACCAAAGGCTCCTCTCTCCAGAAAAAAATACAGTAGATCTAGACAGTATGGCAGGCCACTTGGAGATCTGTGAGTCAATGCATCCTTATAGGGGAGAGAATCAATCAGAGCCAGTCAAGATGCTTTGCCCCATTACCTCAATCTTCAACTAAGTACACTAAATCAATGCATATATATTAAGATATCCTGGGTTTTAGAAATTACGTTTTGATTACTTAAATAGGCAAATGAATTTTTCCCACGGGTACTTACTTTTCCTTGTTTAGATCAGAGTTATTGGCATCATAATTATAAATGTTAGTAAATATACTTATATTTTAGTGCATTCTTACCAGAATTTCCTCAAATAATTGTGTACATGGAATTTGGCAAGTTCGCATATTTCCCTTTCCAACCCTCTTTCTACCCCTAGCATGCTGAACAGATCTGAAACAAAAACCAAGTACTTCAAGCACACAGTTCCATTAATTCAGTGTTTGTACTGTATATAAAGCTGGTAAATACTATTCCCTTCATGCAACTAAATACTTGACTTTTTTTTTTTTTTTTGCGGTACGCAGGCCTCTGACTGTTGTGGCCTCTCCCGTTGCGGAGCACAGGCTCCAGACGCGCAGCCTCAGCAGCCATGGCTCACGGGCCCAGCCGCTCCACGGCATGTGGGATCTTCCCGGACCGGGGCACGAACCCGTGTGCCCTGCATCGGCAGGCAGACTCTCAACCACTGCGCCACCAGGGAAGCCCAATATTGGACATTTTGAATGTCAGTCTCAACTTAGTACTAGCATATGTTGATGTCTTTCCTTCATACTTCTTCAGTTCTCGGACATACCCTGACGGTCAACCCTCTAAACTACAAAATCTATGTCCTAGTCAAAAGCACCCTCTAATGAAGCAGACCCATCCTGCTTAACACAGAACACTTTGAAACGCCTATGGGAGGTGGGGGGGAATATGGAGGAGCGAGGGTAACATTTACTTTCTACCACCATCTCTACCTCTCTCAATGACCTTTTCCTTCTCTTTTGAAGTAAATATTACATACAATGATATGCCCAGATCTCAAGTACACAATTCAATAAATTTTGAAAAATATATAGACCCAATGGGTAACCAACACTCCAATCAAAATATAAAACATGTCCATCAACCCCAGAAAGTTTGCAAGGAACCATTCTAGTCAATCCCTATTCCCCCAGAGGCAACCATTGTTCTGATTTCTAATAACATATGTTAATTCTGACCTTTCATGAACATCATGTAAATGCAAGCATATTTAGTCTTTTGTATGTTTGGTTTCTTCTCTTCAAAACAATGTTTTTGAGATTCATCCATACAATTTTATGTAATCATGGTCTGTTGTATCTTTCTGTCTCAGTGGATATTCTACATGTATTTGGTATTCTGCATTTGTTGGGTAGAAAGAAAACACCCAGAGAGAAGTGAATTAAAGAGAAAGCGGAGAGAGCAAGAGTGAAGGGCAGAGACAAAAGAGAAGAAGAGGCGAGGAGACTGGAGCCTGGCATACTAACATTAAAGTGGTAGACAGCAGAATAAAGTTTATAAAGAGAATATGGCAGCACTCAGAGAGGTAGAGAAGAATCTAAAATAGGAAACAATTCTAAAGAATGGATAAGTGTTGTAAAATGCTATGAATAGATCAAGGAAGGTAAGGACTGAAAAGTATCCATTATATTTGGCAATTCAGCAGGTATTAGAAACCTTGGTGTGAGCAATTTCAATAGTCAGATGAAGGTGAAAGCCAAACAATCATTGATCCGTGCAGTAATAAATAGGACATGATAGTTTAGATAAACTTCTCAAAAAGCTAGGATATAAAGAAGGGGGAATTAGAGCAATAGCTAAATGGGAAAAAACAGAAATTTCTAATATGAAAGAGTGAGTACATAGTTGAAGAGTTGGATCCTAAAATTTAGGACTGATGCAATAAGACCCCAGAAGATACAGCAGACTCAGCTAGGAAGAGCTAAGGAGCAAGGAATGAAGCTGACAGCTGTTAATAGTCTGCTGGATTCCAAGCACCTGCTTAGGCATATAAATTTATTATCTTATTTAATCAAACCCCTCCAATGGTTATTATCCTCAATTTGCACATAAGGACACTTTTTAGATGATAAATAATTCGACCACTGTTCCTTAGCTAGGAAGTTGCAGAGCCACGTTTCAAATTTTAGCTGCATGGTGCCAAAACACATGGTCTACACTGCACTGCCCCTTCCTCTAAAACAGGGGAAAAAAGCATCTAGACAGATGTATATGGAAGTGGTAAATATGGGGTGTGAACCTCTGATCATCACAATTTTCTCTGACAAAATTACTGACAGGAGTTGGAGTGTTGATGGAATGGGACCTTCAGGGGATGCAGAGGACATCATATGGAGAGAGGTGAAACCTGGGATAGTGCCTCTAGTTTTCTGAGTTCAGACCAGAAGCAGGGCAGTTCAAAATGTAGCTAAGGAGAGAAACAGAAGAACTTGCAGAGATTCAAACCTTATTATTTCAATATACTTTCCCCTTGCATTAAGAAAATGAGATGTAGGAACGAAAAAGGTAAAATGTTATGTACCAGAAATCTCAGTAATACCTGTAAATAAATTGGCTATCAAAACAGAGAGATAATGCTTAAAGGGAGACTGCTATGGACAAATAAAGGGCTAGAGACCCCATCATGAAATATTACTTGACCAACATTCAACAGGTGAATCAGGGACTTAGCTAGGTAATTCAGGGCCCTCAGAAAGAGCCCTCAGAGCTACCTGAAAGTGAATAGCCCAGTGAGAAACAGAGTTTAATTTGTGTGAGATACTCCCAGTGATTCCCCCCTCTTTTACCATCAGAGGAAGGAACCTGGATGTGGCCAGGGGAGCTAAGTAACTGATCTATTAGAGTTTGGCCTCACTTACATTGTGAGGCTGGTACAGACTGAGGGAAATACATACAGGGTCAGATTGCTTTAAGGTTGAGGGATCTCCCAGTGTACATGGGGAAGTACAAATGAGTAAGGGCTAAAAGGAGGAGAGGGGCTGGCAATTCAGAGGAACTGGAAAAGAGAGAATACATACCATCAGGGTGTGAAAGAGCTAAAGAATTTTATGCGTGTAATTCTATATCAAAGTTTCCAAATTTCCTAAAAGCTTTCTGACTTAATATTCTATTCCTACTCATTCAGAGTCCCCAGCTCCCCAGGGTCTTCAGATCCCCAATATTGAAAGGGTATCCTCAGTTTTCCCTTGCATGCCCAACTTCTTTTCTCAAAATTGCCTAAGACAGAAGTCTAACAGATATGACAGCAGTCAAGAGAAATGAAATAGAGAAAAAAGGGTATCCCCAGGAAGAGGGAGTATGGTCTTTTACAGGTAAAAATGGAAAAAAAGTCATTGGGAGGAGATGAAACTGAACGTGTGTCCAAATTATACAACCAATTTAAGTTGAGGAACATGTGCCCCAGCGCCTATGTTAAAAACAGGATAAACAACAAAGCACTGTGGCTATACACAAAGAGGCTGTAAGTGATGGGGTTCCTACAGAGACTAAGGGAAGATGAGTTATACAAAGAAGATAAAATATATATACTCAGCAATCTCTGCATCTTGGATCTTTGTTCGTGAATGCAGCTCTGCTTTCATCAAATGACAAGCTATGGAAAATACTATAATAAGTGCATTAGACTCTAACAAGCCTTAGTACTGAAATTGGGGGCTCTCTCAGAATGTCAGAGTGGTTGTAAAGCAGCAAGTCTGCTTTAAATGGGAAGGCTAATAACCAATTTGTGCTACTAGCAAGACACAGGCAGAAAATGCTCTATAAGCACAATCAATTCAGAGCTCACCCATAATGACAAATTGGAAGAAAGGGGCCAGATCCTACATGGATAAATGCAGATGCCAAAATTTAACAAGCTGCAAAGTCTGAGCTATGTTAATGTGGAACTATGTTAATACAGGCAGGCAAGTGATTGTCTGGAACAGTAGCAGCCCTAATTTTTATATATAAGGGACTTAAAAGACTGAATCCAGAATCTTGAAGTAAAGTTTATATTAGAAGCACATTGTACTTAGATGATAAGTTTATAGGTAGGGTGGCTTTTTGGACTAGTTGGAATTAAGAAGAGTTGAAGCCCCTTTCTTAATCACCTTTTGATACAACCACAGAACTGGAAATGGTATTAGCAAAATACTATTATCTAATAAACATAATGGGCATCAACTTTGAATCATCAACATCCACTTTCCCTACTCAACAAAAGAAAGGTTTCAGGCCTCAAGTCTCAAATACTAACTGGCTTCATCGCTTTTCTGAGATAGGATCTGGAGGATGCTTACATTATTGAGTATTAAATGGTCCACTGCATGATACGCTTGAAACTCACAGTGGAGCTACACACAATATGAGCCAGTATGTGCAAATGACTAATTGTCAAACCTCCAGGGAAAGAGATTCCCACTGGGAGCCACATGATAATATCTCAGTGACACTATTAGAAAGAACAATTCTTTTGTAATTCTCATGTTTAACAGCAAATACGTTTTCTTCTGTGATGTTGTCTGAAACCTATTAACTGTCAGTGTCACTGCCAGGATTAATACATCAGTAGCATTGAGTTAAGAAGCATTTGTATCCACTGTTTTGCTAACATCTTGTTACTCTATATGATTCAAATAAGAGTAGTAGTATCAGAAACCTGTATAACATATGAAAAATCAAAGACTCACAGTACCAATGTGGTTGCCAAGGCCCAAATGAGTTAATGCTCCAGGGACTAGCATCAAATCACAGATGCTAAGCAGCCCTGAAGATTGGTGTGGTAGCCAGCTCCAAATGGCCCCAATGATTCTCACCTCCCAGTGTTCACACTGTGTGTAGTCCCCTCCCTCACATTACCAGGCCAGCCTGTGATACCCACAGAACACTAGAGAAGTGCAGGTGAGATGTTTCCAAGGCTAGATCATAAAAGACAGTAGGGTTTCTGCCTTGGTCTCTCTTGGATCACTCACTCTAAAGGAAGCCAGTATCCATGTCATGAAAACACTCAAGCAGTCCTGTGGTATGGCCTCCATAGAAAGGAACTGAGGTCTCCCACCAACAAACAACTTAGACTTAAAAGCCGTGTGAATGAACCACCTTGAAAGCAGATCCTTCAGCTCCAGTCCAGCCTTTAAACGACAGTAGCCTGAGCTAATATCTCAATACTTCCTCATTTGAGACATCCCAGCCAGAACTGCTCGGCTAAAGGCTCCCAAATTCCTGTCCCAGAGAAACTGTGAGATTGGGGGAAAAAATGCTTATTATTGCCTTAAGCCATTTATTTTATGGCAATTTGTTACACATTAATAATAACTAATACAAGTCAGTTTTATCCCTTCCATCCTGACAAACCTAGTCTGAGTTAAGTGATCCATCTCTGTGTTTCTCCAATATCCCATGTTTGTATCTACTGTGTCATTTATCATCCTCTATTGTAAATGTTTATTTATCTGCCCCCTCTCTAGACTGCAGGCACCTTGAAGGTAGGTACTGGGTTTCCCCAGAGCAAAGCACTTCAGGTGCACAATAAATGCCTGATTAATGTATTTGTTGGCTACAACAAGATGACTCTGTTGGACAGAGTATGGAAAAATAATGAACAATACATAGTACCAAGTCAGCAACTGAATGCCAGGGAAGACGTACATGTTGATGAACCAGCAGGAACAAGTAAAACCAAATACTTCAGGCTAGTCACAAGTTTCAGGAACAGTCTCACTACAGCAATAACCTTTTTCAGAGAGCAGTTACAGATGCTAATCTGAGGACAAACTCAATTTTAACTTAGTGGGAAAGTGCCTAGCACTTAAAAATGGGCTCAAAATAAAGGTTAATTGAATGAACACTTATTGAACGAATGAACTAAGTTGATCCCAGAAGGTTTTTTAGGCCCACTTCAGAATGCAGTATTTGTAGAAGCATATCATTCATTCTTCATTCTAAAATGAAGCACAATATACAGAATGTTTACATTTCACATGAAATGCATTTATTAAAAACAACAGTTATTCAGAAGAGCAGCTGCTTACTATAGCAGCAATATCATTAAGCATATGTCTACTGAACCACCGTATACCAACAGGCATAGTGCCTGGAGCAGAGTAGGTGCACAGTAAAGATCTGAATGACTCAAAGAAGCTGGAAATGTTTTCCGTTTCCTTCACTAAGCTTCCTCCGTGTGACTGGAATGAAATTACATCCAGGCTTCCAGAACAACCACCAGGCTAACCCCATGAGCAGTACAGTGTCAGGCCCCAGGATTATCATTTATACATTCTGAGCACAGCCCTATCTGAATGTCCAGTCTAACATCAACCTAATATTATCATATCATCACACCTTAGCTTGAGAAACTAAGAGATATATGATTTGCAATAGGCAAAAAACAGATTTTACACCTCTAAAAATAACCCTCTTTCCAGAGGGCTACCCTCAGGCACCTCTGCATCTGACTCCAGGCATCCAGGCCAGATGTGTCTAACACTGTGAAGCCCAGTGCCACCTCCGTGTCATCCCCTGGCACTTCTTCAAGAATCAAACATGACCAAAGCATGATGTCCATGAAAGAAAACATTTCAAATGACACCTTCACTCATTTAACTACCTCTGAATCCCTCAATGGGGATCCAAGCTGATAAATCACCACATAAGTGATTCTTCTGTTTTGTTTTGTTTTGGGATTTTTTTGCTTTTTGTTTGTTTGTTTAACATCTTTATTGGAGTATAACTGCTTTACAATGGTGTGTTAGTTTCTGCTTTATAACAAAGTGAATCAGTTATACATATACATATGTTCCCATATCTCTTCCCTCTTGAGTCTCCCTGCCTCCCACCCTCCCTATCCCACCACTCTAGGTGGTCACAAACCACCGAGCTGAACTCCCTGAGCTATGCAGCTGCTTCCCACTAGCTATCTACTTTACGTTTGGTAGTGTATATATGTCCATGCCACATGATTCTTTTTTATTTTAATTGCCAGACTAAGGAGCCTCATTCATTTCTCTCTATGGTACCTAGTCTCTCCACCACTCAAAAGAAACCTGTACAAAACTGAAAGTTTTTCCATCATACAGAGCTGTTGCAATGTTGAGAACCATAAATCCTGAACATGCACACTTAGTTCCTAAATCCACAATAATACTATTGTGCCAAATTCTCACTCTATATAATACTCTCAAAATTTCCCCTGGGTATCGTACAAAATGAGAATCTAGTCTGATACTCTTTTTGAGACATGAGGACTTTTATCTAAGAATTTCAAAGCATGTTATGAATGAAGTTAAGTGATTTATTGAAGGTTACCCAACAAATCAGCAGATTAGGTCCAAATTACCTAGATCTAAATTCCACCTTTTTTCAAAGTACAATTATCTGGGATTTGTTGTATCAGCCCTAGAATTGTATGATGTGCTCACTAGTCAATGATTCGTTCTTATCCATTCTTATTAAAAGAATGACCGGGGCTTCCCTGGTGGTGCAGTGGTTGAGAGTCCGCCTGCCGATGCAGGGGACACGGGTTCGTGCCCCAGTCCGGGAAGATGCCACATGCCGCGGAGCAGTTGGGCCTGTGAGCCATGGCCCCTGAGGCTGCGCGTCCAGAGCCTGTGCTCCGCAACGGGAGAGGCCACAACAGTGAGAGGCCCGCGTACCACAAAAAAAAAAAAAATGGCCTCACAGAATCTCACCTCCTCCACCAAAAACAAATTTAGAAGTTCCTTCTTTTCAGCAAAAAGGGAACAGAATTAGTCTAAACCTACGGTTGAGCAAATATAACCTTGCTTCCTACAAAACTGATAAGAACATATCACAGCAGAATAGTCTTTACCATGCTTCCTTCCATCCTGAGTTGCTATATTTAAGTCCATTATGAACTCACAAATATGGCTTTTGGTCCTCTCAATTGCCTTGATATACAACTAGCAGATTTAATTTGAAATCACTATCAATAAAACCTGGAGCCATATTTTAAACACATGAAATTTAATGTTTCCTTATTTCTCATTTCTAAGGAAGAATTCTCTATTCATTCCATATAATTTTCCCCCAAATAATGACTTTTAGCATGAATTATACTTAGTCTTTGAAAATACAAAGTTGTTGCTAATCTGGATGGGTAACTATTCCAGATTTTAGATGGCAATTTCAAAGCTTATTATCTAACAAAGAGAATTATAGAGCAAATTGTTTACAAAGATCTGGATCATCTGGTAAAACTTATGTCCAAAGGACCAGATTGCAACCCTGAACATCTGACACCAAAAAAGAAGTCATTCTGGCCATCCCTGAAATTTGAGCTTTCAAATCAACCTATTCAAAAGGACCTAGTCTGTGTACTTGATCAAAATGCCCAGACAACTTTGCAACAATAGGCAAGAAAGCCCTAGAATAAGATAAATACAATTTCTAAGGACTGCAATTTCTTGAATTTTCCTACAGTCTCACATTCAGTCAACAACCTATGTTAATCAAGTATAAAAAAATAGGGAGCATATATGCAAATATAAATGAATTTTAATATCTGGATATTCCCCAGTAGATGAAAGGAGAATGTACTCTATACATACACCTGAGATATAACTCTTATTGACAGTATATACAGCAAAAGTCTTTCTTGGATAGTTCTGAGGGTTTGGTACAAATTCTAATGGAAAGGTAAAAAATATGTTAGTGCTAATGTTACTTACATCTACAATGTGTCACATTAAATTAGCAGTAGCTAATATGTTTGGTTTCCAAAAGTTCTCAATTGTACATTTTTAAAACGGTATAAAAATATAACAGCAAAATTGCAATGAAAAAACTAATGAAAATGTGATAATATCTTGACTGATTATTGCAACCAATTCTTACAAAGCTAACTAAAGCACCGAGGAATTCAAGAGAAATGTATAGTATTCAACTAGAATTACTCAAGTCATTGAAACTTTATAGAGTGGTCTACCCAAGCTACAGTGAGTTCATGAAATCTAAAACTAAGTTTTCCATTGAAGCACCTTTTTCAAAAAGAAATTTAAAAGCAACAACAACAAAAACTTTTAGGATATTTTTCATCTAAAGACAAATGTTCCATTTTTAAATTTGTATCAAATAGCTTTTGCTTGCATATGAAATTACCCCAAAACTTAATGGCTTGAAATAACATTTTTATTTCTTATGATTTCATGGGTTGGCTAAGCAGATCTTCTGGTCTACACCAGCTTGGCTGGCACTGAATAATCTATGATAGTTCACTCACATAACTGAGTGTTGGCAGGCTGTTGGTCTAGGGACACCAGAGCTAGGACAGCTCCTCTCTATTCCATGTGGTATTTCATTCTGAAACACAGCAGTCTCAGGATTGCAGAGAACAGCAAGACAGAGTAAGGTTGAACATGTAAGTGTTCCTCAAACCTCTGCTTGAATCAAATTTCCCAGTGTTCTGTTAACCGAGGCAAGGCACATTATCAAACCTAGATTAAAGGGTAGAGAAAGTAGACTTCATTTTGGTATATATATAT
>NW_020173215.1:6060328-6078964 GCF_003031525.2 Neophocaena asiaeorientalis asiaeorientalis
TGGTTTGCTCAGGGTATATGCCCAGTAGTGGGACTGCTGGGTCGTATGGTAGTTCTATTTGGAGTTTTTTAAGGAACCTCCATACTGTTCTCCATAGTGGCTGTATCAATTTACCTTCCCACTAACAGTGCAAGACACCCTCTCCATCATTTATTGTTTCTAGATTTTTTTTCTTTTTCTCCACACCCTCTCCATCATTTATTGTTTCTAGATTTTTTGATGATGGCCATTCTGACCGGTGTGAGATGATATCTCATTGTAGTTTTGATTTGCATTTCTCTAATGATTAATGATGTTGAGCATTATTTCATGTGTTTGTTGGCAATCTGTTTACCTTCTCTGGAGAAATGTCTATTTAGGTCTTCTGCCCATTTTTGGATTGGGTTGTTTGTTTTTTTGTTATTGAGCTGCATGAGCTGCTTGTAAATTTTGGAGATTAATCCTTTGTCAGTTGCTTCATTTGCAAATATTTGAGACTTCTTTTTTCTACTAACCACAGTATCTTCAACTTTAAGTATCAATAGCCTTGTTTAGGGTTTCAAACATGGGGAAATTTTTCTTATTCCCATGTTCATGATGCTTCTCCACTTCTGAATTGATGATGTAATCTTTCTTCTTGTTTTGTGGTCTTCATTTCTTTTCTTTCTCTCTCAACCTTCCCCGGAATATAGAAGCCTTCTAGGGAATAAAGAGAGCAGCTAACCAGGTAATGGGAAATACCAAGATTAATGTGAGCAAAGACAGGACCATTATATATCCCTTTATTTATAACTCAAACCAAAAGAAAAAGCATCTTGAAATTTCTAATTTGCTTTATGTCCTATCGATGTAACCTAAGTACACGTCTGGTGTTCAGAAAAAAAATAATGATGATGATGATACTAGAAGTTGAAATTGCCAAAATAGAACAAATTTGAGATCTAGGGTGGGCAAATTATTTTTACTTCAAATAATGAAAAGTGTGTTTTTTTCTTAATATTACAAAAATATATGTTTTCCTTAATATGGAAAAGTAAGGTAATCCAATTTTTTAAACAAAAATACTATTTAGAAGCAACAATTCAAAAGCTAATGCCAAACATAATTCAGCTTGCTCTGCTAACATTATTAGAGTAATGAAAACCTAGTTTTTAGAAAGAACGTCTCATACGATGGCAGCCATTTTGTTTAACACAATCTGATCAAGAACACTTCATCATGGGTAAGTGAAAAGAAAGAGTTTCATTACCATCTTAATGGTAATTAAATAACCATTGACATCACTGGTAGGAAATGTCTTTCATCACCATTTCAGATTTCTTGAAATAGCAGGAAACGTGATTTTATTATTGTAGTGTTAATGCAGTTAGGGTGTGTAATAGTCTCATAAAAGTAAAAACAGAGTTTGAGATTTAATGACAATCACCATCACTTTTTTGTTTAAGACAAAGTAACTATATGCATTTGATCAAACCCCTAACCAGATTTGTAAGGAATCTTTTTCTTGTCAGTGAAACCAGTTTCACTCCATCATAGAACTGATTTTTCCAACCTAATAATAAAGGCCGTCAGCAGTGGGATTTAAAATAGAACTGTGCCTATGGAAGTAAGAATGATCCATACGCTTTTCCACTGGTATCTTAAGATATCACATTTCTTACTTTTGCCTTTAAACCCACTCCCAACCTTTTTCCTTTATTTGGTCAATACATAATAGAATCTTCATAAAATGCTTTTACCTTAAAAATCCAAAATGCAAAATAACATATAATTTTGTGATATTTCATTTAGCTCAATAATTGTTTCCATATTTTTTGGCTCTCTCTGGCTAGTGTCAAACTGTTTTGATTATTAGCTGATGAAAATGAGGAAATTTCCCCCCCTCTACACTGCTATTCAGCTTTCACTTAATAGCAGATATTTCCTCTGATATCACAGCTTGCAAGCACTGCTTAACCATTTAATTCATGTGCTTCAGATTTCTGACTCTACTGCACAGTAATCCTATGTGGAAGCCTATCTCTACTCCCAGAAGAAATTTTATCCACTGGCAGCTATGGTGTCCTTCAGAATTTAACGAAAAAGAGACCACCACGATTGCACAAAATATTACATCACTCTCATCCTCTTAAAAATGTAAAAATCCATAGACAAAGGAGTAGATGGTAAATGGTACTCTTCTTAACCTATGGCAGAGTAAAACACTTTGCTAGTCTTTAAAAATTTTTTCCTTACCCAAAAAATCAGTTAAATATGGCCAGAAATATTTTGTACCTTTATTTGTTTGTTTGTTTATTTATTTATTTATATTTGGTTTTTGTTCCATAAGTTTAGAGTAGTTGGCACAGAAAATTTTATGATATCTCAGGTAGGCTTCAAACCCTTTGGTAGGCTAATCAGCATCTGGAATTTTTTCAAACTTCTATAAAAGCAAGATCCAGACTATAACTTACAAAGGATCTCAATGCAAGAAGGAAAATGGTCAAAAAGATATGTCAAATCTCATCTGGATTTAAATTTGACTCTTAAGTGTCCTGTGGCAGAGCCACCTTTTTACGTGTCTACTCCCAGCAATTAACCTTTTACTCCCTTTCCTCCTTCCTCCACCTCAAAAGCTAATAGCATTTAAAATCAATTTTAAATGAAGACTCAAGGGAAATTACAAGGATCCCAGCATCTTGATTAAGTCTCCCCACTCACATATATAAACACACTTTACTGAGAGTAGGGGCCATTGTCGCTCACTCTTAGAAAAATCCATTCCTATCATCCAAAGCGGACTGTGTGGAGGCATAGCTGGCCAATTTATGCCCGTTCTAGCCTTCATCTAGAAAAGACAATATTTAGGCTATTCGCTGCTTCCAAAGTTATCTGTATGTTTTTGACAGCTCATTTTTCCCGGTTTTTTCCTCAGAGCAGGTCTAAAATTCTGAAGTCAGTACTGCCACCACCTGAATTCCAGGGCATCCTTTTACCTGAGGGTATCCCAGGGTCAGAGGAGTCAGCCAAGCCCCACGGAAGTCAAAAATCTACTTCTCACAAAGCTTAGGAAGAGTCATGAATATTAGGGCAAATTCTAAGGACCAACCATCTCAGGGGCACACTCCATCAAGAGAAGCCAAGGAAAAGGGCTGGTAGAGGAAAATTAAGGGTTCTTATTTTCATTCTAACAGTAACCACTACGTACTTATACAATTTCTAGGTGTCATCATACAATATCACTTGGATATACATTGCATGTTTTAATTCCATTCTGAGCTATGTGCTGAATGAATTCCACTGTTATCTTATCATGGAAAAATATGGTAAAATGGAATCATAAAGAAGTTTCATCTCTTTCCACCTCTTAGTTCTAGTACAAAGGGAAAAATAAACATCATTATGGGGAAAGAAATGATGAGAAAGAAAAATTTCTTTGATATGTAAATAATAAAGAAGACACTATAGAACCGAATGACCCCGAAAAAAGCCTTGTCTGAAAGTAAAATCCAGAGTCTGAGAAAACCGAGCTCTAATTGTTACTCAAACATGGAACTTTTAAAATAATTTTTAAGTGAAGGTATTTTCATTCTTTCCTAATGTCTGTATGTACTCTGAAAGGGAAGTTAAATATTGTGATTTTGCAATGTTGTTTTGCTAGTGTTTAGATCTAGAGTTCAATTTACTGAACTTCCTCCGAAAAGTATGTGTTGTCCCACTTGCCTGAGCATAATTTGGTGCATGTGAGGAACTGAAAGGGATTATAAGAAAACCACAAGACATAGTTCTTTTCTGGCTGTTATTATTATTTGGCACCAGGACTTGAGCCTGAAAGGTTTATTTCCGTAAAGTTCAAAACACATCTTGTGTGCACTATGTAATTATCATATATTTTTTACCTTCTTGAGGGAAATTTGTTCTTCCAGTTTAGATCCCAGATGGCATAATTCCCTAGGTCTATTTTATATATACGTGTGTGTGTGTGTGTGTGTGTGTGTGTGTGTGTGTGTGTGTCTGTTTATAAATATATCTTAAAGCACACATGTGATAGATGTGACAGTCCTCCAGACAAGCCCTCAGCTGGCTCTCAATTAGGACAAGTCAAAAGTCATATTACTTGGCCCTCAGCAGGTTTGATATTCATGTCCAAACTTCTGTCTTTAATATTCACATAATATTCAGCCAGTTTCTTGCAGCGTCCCTTACTAGGTCACGTGGCAATGCTACCACCTAGTGGAGCTTGCCTATCTAACCCTATCAAGAAAATTCCCATTTGTGGTTGGGTAAGTGGCCTTTTGCCAAGAACTTCCTTCCTAAAAATACTCCCTCCTATGGCAACAGCCAACCTTGCTCTACTGGCAAATACACAGGATATAACACAAAAACACTACTGCTTAAGTAAACAAAGCAATTATTTCTATTCATTTTCAGTTTAAAAAAAAAATTCCAATCTAGCTCTTATCAGTTCTCCTTATTATCATCTGTTGAACACTTATTGCATTGTAGGTGTTTTGTAAGCATCTCCAATTCTCACAATAAACCTACAAGATTGGTGGTGTTACCATTTGCTTTACTAATAAGAAAATGAGGTTCCAAAAGCTACTTGCATAAGTAACTCACAGAGAGACCTTCCATTTCTGTCTTCACGAAGATTAAATATTTACATCTATAGTTGCATTTAAGAACTCTGTATGCTAGGTGCTAGCAAATTATACCTAGGTTCTTATTTACAATTAGCCATGTCACCAAACTATCAATATTTCAGCAGTTGACCAGGTACTCCCTTTACACGCATTTTCCTTTGCAGAAAAAAGTATATAGAAACAAAATTAATTAACTGCTCCCTCTTAAAAAGGCTGAGTCTATTCAAGGATGCAGCAGGAGGGCTATAAGAGAGACTCCTCAGGGAGAGAAAATACTTAATCTAGTTCTTTCATAGAATTTCCTGAGGGGAAGGTAAACTGCCCAGTCTCCCAGAACATCAAAACTTCAGTTGAAAATGAGCTAATCTTTCAATCAGCTCCATTGGGCTCTTCGGCAGGAGGCAGAGGAAGCTTGGACAGTCACAGTCTGTTGTGAGACTATGGGATTTTCTTCCTCAGTGCTATTATTTTGTCACCTTTCACAAGTAATAAATCCTTTAAAGCCTAACAAGTAATTGTAGAGAGGTTGAAACTAAAGCTGCTATAGTTGCAAAGCTTTTAATGTGTCACTGGAATAAACCATCATGCTCACTGTTCTGAACAAAAATGTCCTTCAACACTATGGAGCTCTTTTTTACCACCTGCTATATATCTGGCACTGTGTTAGAAGCACATATACAAACACATGCATGCACCCAAAACAGTAACTCTTGTCTCAAGAAATGTAATGAAGAGGCTAAATGTTTACAAGTAATAATCAAAATTTTTAGTGAAACTTCCCTAGCATATTGAGAGGAAAGGATTCATAGCTGGGATGCTACAAAACTGTCAAATCCAAATATAAAGTTATAGAATTTTATGTAAGTCAAGGTCCCATCAGAAAACAGAATTCTCCCAAGATGGTTCAAATGAAGAGATGCTAATGAAGAGACTAACAACAAAGGTGTGAGAAGAACTGAGCTAGCATACAAGGCATGATGCGGCATCCAGAGCCCCAACCGTGGGAGGGCATTACCACCTCTAGAGCTGAAGGAATAGGAGGAGGAAATGGTGTTAAAGGAGCCCAGTAAGGGCTGAAGCTGCAGGAGGGGCTGTCCAACAGGAGCTGAATCATGGAGGAGCACATCTGTTGCAGGAGAAACAGCTACATGGAAGCAGGAAGGAAGAAAAGAAAAGATAGCCATGCCTCTCTTTCCTTCTACACATCCATGTCCTTCCAGGGCCTCCTCTGGCTGAACCCAAATGAAGTCAGCTGGAAAGGGAGCCCAGATAATGCTGATTACAGTCAGGACAGGGAGTAAAGTGGGAGGGAAGACAAATACAGAATATTAGCATGTATGTTGATGAAATATTATTATTATAAATATTAATAAGCATTAAACACAGAAGATTAACTATGTGAAACACTGTTCTGAGTGTTTTATTTACATACATTAAATCATTTAATCCTCACAATGACCTTATGAGTTAAGACTATTATTATCCCCATTTACAGATGAAAAAACTGAGGTACAGGGAGGTTGAATAACTTGCCCAAGGTCACATAGCCAGTAAGTGGTAAAGCTCAGATTGGAACCTAGGTGACCTGGCTCCAAAGGTCATGGCCTTAAACAAAATGTCCCACTGCCTACCCTACTCCTAAAAACCCCCTCTCCACAACAGCACCCTCAGAGCAGGACCTCTGGATATGAAAGCAACAACGTAAAATCAAATTTGATACCTCAGATTTCACCAAATATTTCTTGTTAATAAACACAGAGAGTAAGTGTTTGGGATATACACTTCTCTCCCATACAAGGAAAGAAAATTTAGTATCATTTTGATTGCT
Organism: Neophocaena asiaeorientalis asiaeorientalis; assembly: GCF_003031525.2. Lineage (NCBI taxonomy): Eukaryota > Metazoa > Chordata > Mammalia > Artiodactyla > Phocoenidae > Neophocaena > Neophocaena asiaeorientalis. The sequence goes on from NW_020173215.1 coordinate 6,066,758, forward strand.
TTTAATTCTCATAGATGTAGGAATCCCTGGAGGGGTAGTGGGAAAATAATCAGAAAATACTCCATTACAAAGGAGAAAACCAGTGGCGGAAAAGAAAAACACATTATTTAAAGCCCGAAGAGAGAAGTTATTTTCACAAAGAGCAACTACTGGTATTGCTTTGCCTTTGGTTAAGCTGAACCTGGATAAATGTTGATGTTCTTGAACCAGTAAAACTGTAAAGCTCCTCAGAGACGTTTCTTCTTGGAGGCAAAAGAAAACTGATTAGCCATTTAACCTGAGGTAGGTACACAACCCGAGTTTAAAAGGAAGCAGGCATAAAGAAGGATTTATTCAAACAAGTCTGCAATAGTCACCAGATTGTTGTTGCAACTCATCATATCCTTCCTGAAAAATATGGAAGAAATGCTAAGCTTTCCCTGGTCCATAATAAATCACTCAAGAGCTGCCACTCCCAGGCTAAATCTTCTGGTCCGCTCCCTACCTCTCTCCCTTTTTTTTCCTCATATTTTTTCCTCTCTCATATTTCCAGTCTCAGTTAAAGAGAATGAGAAGACAATGGGAGTAAAAGTAGACCATTTTTTGCCTCTGTTGTTGCCCTAAATACCTAAGAAAATAAGAGTATGACTCTCCTGCTCTTGCTCAGAATTTCTGCATCAGAAATCATAGTTGACATACATGCACCAGGAGGGCATATAATTTTGGCTTTGGACTTAAAGAGAGGAAGTGGTCACTTTAAAAGATGCAAGTATTAAGATGGATCAGAAGACTCTTGTCCAGAGCTCCTCTCCCCCTATCTTGAACCAAGGCATCAAATTTCTTGAAGTTTTATTTCTTTGAACTATTAGTAAAAATATTAGCTATGTTTAACAGATTTCAAAGCACATTAGAAGCATTACTTATTTGATCTTCATAACAAACCTATGATTTATCCAACCTGCTTATCTCTGTTCATGTCACCACCACGGTTGATGGGGGTTAGTAACGTGGGCCTCTGATGATTTGAAAATTAAATAAGGTAGGGAGCACAGTATGGAAAGAGGAAAAAAAAAAAGAGTAACTTTACAGTGGAGATATCTAACAAACACAACTTTGGCCAGGTTTAAAAAATTAACATCAAGATGATAAGACATGTTAATACTATGTACTCTTGAAGTTATGGAAAATGGCACTTGATTTTCCTCCCCAAAACTCATAAACTCAGTCTCATCATGAGAAAAATACCAGACAAATCCCAAGGGAGGGACATTCTACAAAATCCCTGACCAGTACTCCTCAAAACTGTCAAGATCATCAAAAACAAGGAAAGTCTGAAAAACTGTCACAGCCAAAAATAACTGAGATGACTAAATGTAATGTGGTATCCCAAATGGGATCCTGGAACAGAAAAACAGACATTAGGTGAAAAATAAGAAAAACAGAATAAGTTTAATATAGTTAATTTTAATATAGTTAATAATAATGTATCAATACTGGTTCATTAATTGCAACAAACATACCATACTAATATAAGATATTAATAATAGGGGTAAGTGGTTATAGAGTATATGGGGAATCTCTGTACTATCTTCACATTTTTTCCGTAAGTCTAAAACCGTTCTAAAAATAACATTTATTTTTAAAAATGAAATAAGGGGTGACCTTGTCAAAGAGGAAAGGAAAAGAAACTAGTGTTTACTGAGGGCATATAGTGTAACAAGAACTGTACCTACATTGTCTCATTTAATCCTCACGGAAACCTTCCAGGAAACTTGTCTTATTGCCCAAAGGTGAGGCATTTGCTCCCATGGCATCCAGTTCTTAACCTTACTCTGGTGCTTACCACACAGTAGAGCAAGAGCTGACATACTTTCCACAACCCCAGCTGGACTGTCAAGTTCTGGAGTATAAGAACTACCACAGCTATTATTAACTCCTTTTTATGGAAAAGAAAACTGAGGGCACACAGCTTCTATGGAGCAGATACGGAATTTAGAATTGCATGTGTTTGACTCCAAGTCTGTGTTCTCCTTTACATGAAGATGATTCCCTAAGCTTCCACCAACAAATCTCATCACCCTTACAAATGATCTAACTGAAGAAGTGGTAGAAACCCTTTAAAAGATGCTAGATCATACTGGTGGAAGAGAACTTACTGGATTTCTGTGCCCTACAGTGAGAATCACTCCTGATGAATACCTAATAGGGCAGTATCTTAATGCTTTTCTGGAGCAGTTCTGCTCCAATTTAATAGACATCAACTAAGATAGACTGGATCATATTTGGAAAAATGCTTAATATGCACCTGTTCTTTGCTTTTGTTTTTAACCTTGATTGTTAATACTTGCTAGGAACTCTATGCAAAGGGTCCAGTATAAGAAGTGTACTTTTTTTCCGAAATTCAACTTACTCCCTACTCCACTTGGTAGCAAAAAACTTAAACTCACTAACTGAAGTTAAACCCAGTTAATTTGGTACTTTCTCAATCAAATCACAGTTAACTCAATTTAGGGTTCTCTCCCCCATTCGTTTAAGTTCTAGTTGGCTTAGTGTCACGGCATCAGGGAAAGGCATCTGATCCTCAGTCCATGGAATCTTTATCAAGTTTAGGAAAAGGACAACACTCTCTTACATTAATTATTATGAGTTCTTGCTAACCTTCCAATCCTTTCTTTAAACTACTGTTTCCATCAGAAGTTTTAAACTCAGAAGTTGGGATCAACTAGTTTTTTTTCAATTGTTCTGTCAGGTTTTCCTTCTCCGAAATAGTGAGCACAGGCTGCCTGAAATGGAGATAAAGGTCATTTGAAAAAAAAAAGAAAAAGAAAAAGAAAGAAAGAAAGAGAATTACTAAAAATGAAAACAGTTATTAGTGTCAAATTTTTCCACATGACATAATTTGGACCAAGTTGAATGAATTTCTGTATTTGAGGTACTAAGAACTGGGCCACAAAAGTGTAGAATGCAGATGGGAAAACAGCTTTCTCAAGTTAAATAGAATATGAATACTTGCTTTCAGAGTGACTTGACAATCTTCTTCACAGCCATTTCACAATAATCTTTGGGCTACCCTAAGAAATGACTTTTCTTAGTAACTAAGTAACTTGAAAGACCTAGGTAGTCTTCTCTGGCTAAGCCCTTGAGTGTATGGTTACCAAGGCAAGAGGAGAGGACAAACCTCATGCTTATCAATGAGAGACTTTTATAATAAGCATCGTAACTTTATCACGCACTTTATAACTCCAAACCACAGCAAGGATGCAGAGGACACCATACGGAGAGAGGTTTCCAATTTCCCCTGCCACCATGAAATCACTCTCAGACTCCATACTGAAGAGAAGCATAGGAAGGGGATAGAAATCAGAAGGGCCATGAGTTTAATATAAAAGAAACTAAGCCATCAAAAAGAGACTAAACCAGAAAAGAGTAAAGAATTATAAATTGCAAAGCATAAAGTTTATTTTTTTTTCTTAACTACCCAAGTAAGACTGTCAGCAATAGAGAAAAATAAAGACGCCATATTTTTCTTGCACTTCTAAGTATAATGAGAGTGACTGCTGCTTTGCTAGCCAGTCCTCTAAAATCAATCTTTCCAACAGTGGTACATAGCAAAAAGTATGAGGCGAAACAGTAATAACCGCTCTCAGGTAACAAATCACAATATTCCAAATCAACTGTCACAAAAGTTTGTACTCTGTTCACTATTTTGACTGAGTAGTAGATATTGAAGTGATTTTTAAAAAGAGGAAAACACTTGGAAGGAAGAAGGAAGGAAGGGAAGGAGGAATAGAGGTAAGGAGAGAGGGATGGTCAGAGGGGAGGAGGAAGGGAGGGATAGAGGGAAAGAAAGAAAAAGAACAAGGAAAGAGCAACAAAAGTGACTTGCATTGTACAATAGTAACTCTATGGTAAAATCATTTCCTCAACGAGTTATGAGTGAAATGAAAGCTGACAATAGTGCCAGATTCTTCAAATAAATAATGCTCCAAAAATCTCTCTTTAGGGCTTCCCTGGTGGCGCAGTGGTTGAGAGTCCGCCTGCCGATGCAGGGGACATGGGTTCGTGCCTGGGTCTGGGAAGATCCCACATGCCGCAGAGCGGCTGGGCCCGTGAGCCATGGCCACTGAGCCGGCGTGTCCGGAGCCTGTGCTCCACAACGGGAGAGGCCACAACAGTGAGAGGCCCACATACCGCAAAAAAAAAAAAAAAAAAAAAATCTCTCTTTAGTACATCCCTAGTGAATTCAGAGCAACCAAAAAAGTGTTTTTCTGAAGTTTTCTTATCTTTACCTATCCTCCTGGTTTGAGTCTCTTCTCCAGAAGAAGTTGCAAACTCTCTACTGCAGCAAGTATAAAATTACCTATTAGATTTTATAAAATGCTGATGTTAAAAATGAATGAATGAAATAAAGAAAAAGAAGGAAGAAAGAAAGAGGGTAAAGGAGTATAAAGCAAACTAAAGCCCTTGAACATGTACTCATTAATGATTTTTGTTAATGTCTCCATATCTTCATGCACTAACAGGTAAATTCTAAAACCTAGATCCATTTACCAACTGATGTTCTGAGCTATTGCTTATAGCTGGAAACGATACAGTCCTCTCAGCAGAGGTGTAACCCATTTACCAGACTACACTGTAAATGAGCCTTCTTTCCTCCCAGGCTCCCTAGAAAGAATGTAATGGCAACTTCAGTCATTATAATTGTTCCACAAATGCCTTCAAGGAGATTTGAGAAGACCCAAAAGCCCACAAAGCTTATTGACTTATACGAAGAATGTACAAAGGAGTTTCATTTTTAATTCCAGTTTCTTAATTTTTTTATCATTTTTCCCAGCACAGAGCAGTCTTTGTGCCTGTGGATCTTCCTAAATGTTTATGTCCCAAAGGACACAGAGGTGTGAAAAATGTGACTCATATTCTTGATAAATTCATATTAAAAGACACAGCCTTGAAAATGAACAGCAAATGAAATCCCTTTTTCCTCTAAATTTTCTTTCATGTCAAAGGTTAGTCTTACTCATTCAACAACTTAAGATTTCTGCACTTGAAAAATAATGACCCTATCTAAGTGGTAACAACAGCTAAGATTTTAGAAACATGAACAGAAAGTCTTTAGAAAAATAACTCAGGGTTAGCAGTTAGAGTTCACAATTTTACTAGTCCAGAAATAAATTATTGCAAATCGAGTAACTATTTGCTAACTCTCACATAACTCACCAGGAAAATTTAAGAAAATGAGGATGTTTGGACATATACTGCCTGACTCACTCTTAGACACACTAAAACCTTGAGTATTCGTCCTACAAAATAAAACTGTCAAGAAAGTAATAATCAAACATTAAATTCATCTCTTTTCTAGGAAAAGTATAATAATTGAACATATATTTTAAGTCAACAAATCCCAACCACAGATTACCCATCGAATACAACATAAATTTTTGTAATAAATTGATTTTCTGTTCCTTTTCCCCCCTGCAGGTTAATGAGAGCAAACTTCTGACAAGCCACCAAAGAATTTAGCTTTAAAAACCAGATAACTTGCATATCAGTCATACCTTATTCTGTTCTGAAAAAGATTAGCCCTTTTCTTTGTATTTAGCTTACACATGAAACCGTTATGAAATTGTGAGTGAAAATAGTGAAGGTCACAAAACTTACCTGCCAAAATGCCTTTTACTTAAGCAGTCTGTTAACACAGACTGTCTCATCTACTCTATAAATTCTTGATCTGTATTAAGGTAAAAATAATAGCTAACACATAGTGAGTGCTTACTACGTGCCAGGCACTATTTAAAGCACTGACAGAAATTAATTCAAATAATATTCATAACAATATTCATAACAATAACAATACCTTAGCAGAAAAACTAAAACCAATTGGGAATATGAGAAAACGAAAACAGTCTGATTTGTCTGGATGGCTGGATCATGAATTAATGTTTTCTTCCATTTTGACTGCCATTAGTGTTACTCACATAGTAAATACATTTGTAAAGTTTTCTTAAACCTCTTCCAAACACTATTTTCCACCTGGAAAATGGGGATAATAATAATACCTTCCTCATAAAGTTGCTGCATTAGTTTTACATACTGCAAAAATCTCTCCAAAACACTACTTGTATTCATACAGTATTCAACTGCTCATTGGAGCTAATCAAACTTCTTAGCTGGCCCTGCGAGTCACTCTTTTTTATCTCATTATTTCTCTGTACAACCCTCCATCCCAGTGGGGCCCAGGTTCACACCTAAATCATTCCCAGCTGCCTATCTTAACTCACCTACCCTTCCCACCTCCTTACAAACATACTCATCACTCCTCTCTGCTAATCACGCCTTCCCCACTCTTCATCTTCCAGGTTACATTCCCCTATCTCCTTTTAAGTCTTCCCATCCTATGTGGATCTAACTGGCATGTGCAGAGTACCTATAATGGGCTTGGCACTTTTTATATGTTATTTCTTTTTTTTTTCTTTTTCCTTTTTTAATTGAAGTATAGCTGATGTACAATATTATACAAGTTACAGGTGTACATATAGTGATTCAAAATTTTTAAAGGTTATACCCCATTTATAGTTATTATAAAATATTGGCTATATTCCCCAGGTTGTACAATATATCCTTATTTTATACATAAAAGTTTGTACCTCTTGATCCCCTACCCCTATACTGCCCCTCCTTCCTTCCCTCTCCCCATTGGTAACCATTAGTTTGTTCTCTATATTCTTTTTTGCTATATTCATTAATTTGTTGTATTTGTTAGATTCCACATATAAGTGATATCATACAGTATTTGTCTTTGTCTGACTTATTTCACTTAACATCATACCATCCAAGTCCATCCATGTTGCTGCAAATGGCAAATATTCCTTCTTTTTTATGACTGAGTAGTATTTCGTTGTGTTATTTAATTCTTTAAAAAATTCTACAGATAGTTAATGATGCCCTATTAGATACATGAGGATTAGAGAGACTGTGATTTATCCAGAGTGGTAAAGCCAGGGTTCACTCTCAGTTATGCTGATCCATGCTGCACTTAAGAACTTGTACCACACAAATATGTCCTTAATTTGTATATTCTTGCAATGTTCTCTAATTGCTTAGTATATGTGAAATCCATGTGACTCCCTAAGTCCCTTGAGATCTACTCCTCATGCAGGGCACACGATAGTGCTTAGTTAATACTGCTTACTTGAATTGGCAGACAAGGAAGGCCTCAAAAGTGATATAAAGTTCCCATAAAAGAGTTACTATGTAAATATTAAATCATCCCAGAATTTCCTAAAAGGATGGTGAACTACCAGATGCTTCAGACAGCCCAGTAGAAGCTTCATCACAGAGAAACAGTCAGTGGGTGTTTGAAGATGATGATGAGAAACTCTTCAAGGATTTGGACCTTTGACAATATGGAGTAGAAGTGTCAGAGGAAGATCAGAGTTGTCTATCAGAATGTTAAGCATCCAAACATTTAACTTCCAAAGAGCTTACGTCTTAAGATGAAGTGGGAAAGATAACTAGGGTGCTTCCTTCTATCACTTTCATGTTCCAAAGCATTTCCTTTTCTTATGACCCTAGACATCCATGTCAGCTAAAGTTTCAGAAGACAACTAAATTGGGTTGTTTCACTACCACTAAGTAAATTTTGACACAATTCTTTATCCTCTGTCCAAAGGTCTGAACCAAATGGAAAGGAGGTGGAGCAATGCCTGGACAAGTCTCAGCAACCACTCACCCAGCTCCTGCGCTGGCACCACCGGGGAATATCCAGCCAAATACGTTGAGTTGCCATTTTGTGTTCCTCCCACACCAGGCACTACAACTGTATTACAGAACTTCAGGCCTTGCCATGGTGCCCTGGTGACAGAGCTAACGCCCAATAAGCCCACAGCTACAGAGCTATCAGGAGAAAGCAAACCTCTGACAGCAGTGGGTTTCAACCTTAGCCTATGGCTAACGGGCATAACTCTGAAAGGAAACTCCTACCCAACACCTTTTCAAGCTGTCTTCTTTATAATCTTTAACCAGTAATCATTTCCATCATTATGGCCTTTAGTGCTTCTTAATGTAAGTCCTTTGGAAACGGTGAACAAACCAGCAGTTAAAAGGTCCTAGCTCCTCACTGCAGTCCTGCTCAGTGGCATGTACAAGTCTCTTTGTGACTTTTATTCACGGCATGTGGCAGCTGGAGCACAGCTGACCCCATCCTTCAACAGCCTCATTCGCCTGGTTTTCAGGGGTCAGAGACAACACTCCAGCTTCCAGTTCCATGCCCAATGACAGGGTAAAGGATCTCTTCCACAGAAAGGCAAGGTTAATGAACAGCTCAAATCACTGGCTTATTCTTTCTACTCTTTCCCTCTCCTATGCCAAGGGATCGCCCCCCAGCTTTGTAACACCTTCTGTCACCAACACAATTAAGCCCACCACCAAGTACCCACCACCCCCAACACACTGATGTGTAGAGAATACTAATGGATCAAGACTTGAGCCAGCAGAGAAAAGGGGTATCTTACTGGGAAAATTTGTTCACTAAAGGGGATATCTTACTGGGAAAATTTGTTCACTAAACCACTTATTCTCTCAATAACTGGTTTAAACACTTCTGAAAAAAGTTAATAAAGTATTATTACCTCCTTAAGCCTCCATGCACACTTACATACAACACTATATCAGCCAAGAATGTATTTACTTTAGGTTGGTTTTTTTAAAGAATTGCTAGACTATCATATGAAACATCCCCAAAACATAAATATATATGTATATTTATATTATACAGAGAGCTATATATAGAACTATAACCACAAATATTTAGAAATACGTATTTACATATAGCTATGTATTATTTATATTTTGAATTTTATATAGTATTTGTATTTATTTACTTATGAATATATAAACATTATATAAGATACATATATAAAATATGTATTTTTATGGATGTAGATATTTTATGTAAAATATATTAATATAAATATATAGTAACATAAATATTTCAAATAACATACTTATATATAGAATTTATTTTATATATAAATGTGAATGTTTCCTAAAATATAAATATATACACCTTCACCCTAAACAAAACCTTGTGAGAATCATTCAAGTCCACAGTGAAATTCCTTCCACTCCTTACTTTATTTTTTGTGTTTGTTTATGTTATGAATGGGGAAGGGGTGACAACAACAGAACCACCATATCTAATGAAGTCTGGCTCTGCCATCAGGTCAAATAAAAATCTCAAGAGTTCTAGGACCTTGAGTTGTCCTCACTGTTTAAAATGAACTCTTTCATTTTCAAGAGGATGATAGAGGGATTATAAATAGAAATTTCACTCCTAAATACTGACAAATATAACTATTTTTTATGGATTTCATAGGCCGATATAACCAAACCAAAGTCAAGACTAAAACTGGACAGAAAAAAAATTAAATAAAGCTAAGACAATGATAATATTTATTCCCAGATACACAGATAACTATAATGAAATAACAGTCTCAATCATTGGAAAAGGGTTGTTTGTCAGTTTCAAAAAAAAAAGCATAGTGCATATCTAATTCATAAAGAATTTGTGAATATGGAGGAAAATATAAATGTAAGTTCTTATTCATTTATTTTTTATTTATCTACTTCCCACTCAACTAATTTCAAAGAAGGATCTAGGTAGAATTCCTTTCTAAACTTTCAAAGACTCCACTAGTGAAAGGTGATGGCAGCAGTGGAAGTAGTGTTAATACGGCTGCTGATTTTCCTGCCCTTCCCCAGACCACGGTCTTTCCCACCAGGCTGGTGCTGCCCTCCCACATTCCCTTGATTCAAAGAAAAATAAATAAATACGTATTTTACTATTTGGCAGTATGTCTGACTTTTTAAAATCCATTCCATCAAACACTAAAAGTAAATAATTGTACCGTTTATGTATACAACTTGCATTGTTTATGGCAATTATGACAGAAGAAAGGCAAACAAAGAGGAAACATTTTCTTCTGGCATTTCTAAATAGCTTCTGACATAGTAAGTTATTGCATTTGAAGAATATAAACTACCTCAGCAAATTCTGTTCCCCCCAGGAATTGCCAAAACTGCATTCTGCAAACACTAAAAAAGAAGAAGAATACTTCTGCCAAATACAAAGATGGTATCTATTAGTGAAAGAGTTAAGAAAATGATGAGCTCTGTAATAGATTTTCTTTTCATTCTAAATATGTTGTAAAATATCCTAGCAGCTCAGATGGATGCATTCAGCACCTTATATCTTCAAAGAAATTTATGAATTTCACTAAAAAAGTTTATTCTCAATGCCACAGCACTTTTCCCAAACACTTTTCACCACAGAATTGTTTCATCACATACCTATTAATATCTTGCAAAATACTAACATTCCCAGAGCATAGCTTAGAAACCAGTTATACAGAATTTAATAATTTATCAAACAACAGTATGGATAATAGAAGCACATATATGTGCTAAAGAAGGGAAGAAAAGTATTTATAGAGAATGCTCCTAAAATATTATAGGCAATAGTCCTGACTCCTACTTTCCCCTACTTCCAACCCAGTCTTATTCAGTTTCTCTACCTTTTCAACAATTTCCTAATTTTAATTCTCCTAATTTCCTAATTTTAATTCCTAATTTCCTAATTTTAATTCTCAAAAAAGTTCATGACTATCTGAATCAACCTTACTCAAATTTTTATTTACAGATAAAAGCCAAATATAACTAAGCAAAACTACATTGAGCCCATGTAAATAATAATTTAAATAAATGTATTGTTAAAATGACAAAAAATGTAGTAATTAAAACAATATGGGGCTTCCCTGGTGGCACACTGGTTAAGAATCCGCCTGCCAATGCAGGGCACACGGGTTCAAGCCCTGGTCCGGGAAGATCCCACATGCCACGGAGCAACTAAGCCCGTGCGCCACAACTACTGAGCCTGCACTCTAGAGCCAATGAGCCACAACTACTAAAGCCCACGTGCCTAGAGCCCCTGCTCCGCAACAAGAGAAGTCACCACAATGAGAAGCCCGCGCACCGTAACGAAGAGTAGCCCCCGCTCGCTGCAGCTAGAGAAAGCCTGCACGTAGCAACGAAGACCCAACGCAGCCAAAAATAAGTAAATAAATAAATAAAATAAAAATAAATGCTTAAATAAAAAACAACAATATGTTCCCCCTTTTCAGGAACACTACAGTTTTAGCTAAAGTAAACATGATAGAGAAAAGCTAGAATATGCATAGAATAACTCTGAAAGGATACACAGAAACTGATAATAATGGTTGCCTCTAGGGAAGAAAGCTAGAGGATTTTTTACTGTATATTTTTTGTAGTGCTTGAATTTTTCATCATATATAAGTATTGATTTTTCAAAAAATAAAAATATATATTAAATACAAACATTTTTAAACAGTAAAGATATTAAGAATCCATATAGCAAACATAAGATAGTAGGGTTTGCCATCTACCTCATCATACGTGGGAATTTCCTACTTAGTTAAAAGTTAAAAGGCTAACTATGAAAATTATTTGTTTAAATCTTACATTGACAAGAAATACTAGGCTCTCCAGAGGAAAAACAATTAAATAGCTATCCACAGCAAAAATAAAGCTCATGATGGTATGTTATACTTGGTTTAAACAGCTGACTCTTTATTCAATATCAGTAAATCCTCAGTAATGAGTGGATTCAAATAAACATCTAAGAAATTAAAATTACTGAATTCAAAGTCATTGGCTGATAAAAAGCATTTCAAGGCCCAGGAACATTAAGTTTCCTGTGCCTTGATACCATGACACAAACAGAAAATCGTCAGGGAAACAGAGAAGGATTCAGACTTAAAACTTTAGGGGAATATGGTTATATAAGCAATGAAAATAAGCCATAGGAAAAACTTTATATATTAAGACATTCATCAGTTTTATTTTAAAATGAGAAAAAATGGAAATAACCTAAATGCACATTAATACAAGAATTGCTCAGTTATAGAACATACCCTCAATTAGTATCATGAATTTTCATCATAAAAACTGTGGGACAACATGGAAATCATTGCTATCTAATGAAATCATAATATAAAATTGCATATATTCCATTAACAAAAATATGTTTCTATGCCATATCTGTGGTACTTGACTGATAGAGCTCCAAGATCACGGAGAGGAAAAAGCTAAAGACCAAGACTCCTAATGTTCAATCACACACACACACACACACACACACACACACACACACAC
>NW_020173215.1:6079077-6116454 GCF_003031525.2 Neophocaena asiaeorientalis asiaeorientalis
CTCTACCATGCCATCAGAGGTACTGTTACCTCTTTGCGGTTCAGCGTGGGAATGGACACATGTATCCGCCACATGAAAAAAACACTTCCCAAAATATTGTTGCCTTCCTCAACCTTGATAAAATCCCCCAAAATAACTCATATTCTTCCAGGATTAAAACCTTTCTACCTATCTCAACTCAAGCCTGGCTTCCATTTTTTTTCCCCCTTTGGAAGTATAATTCCAGGCTTCATCCTCTTCATTGGACCTAAAATCCTGAAACACAAAACACCCTGACATCCTCTCTGCCAGTTGATAAGGAATAATGTTAGGAATGAGATAGAGAAGTTAGGAAGGGGAATCAGTTTAGTTGAGGGAAATATTATTAATTTGTTTATTCATCCAACAAAAACACACTTCATGTACGGTACGTACCAGATGTGGAGAACAAGCAGTAAACAAAATAAACACAGTTCTCATTCATATCTGGGGTAATTAATGCTGAGTCTATTTTGAACACAATGAGCTTGAGTTACTGCTAGGATAACCCTAATGGATAAGCTTGTAGATAGATAGAAACATGGTTTTCAAAAAAAGTGCAGGCAAGACTCTCCAGAGTTAGTTTTGGATACTAAGCACACAGAAATTGAATAGAGAGGATATAAAAGGCTTGAGTAATTGAATGTTTCACTAACAATGCAGGCTTGGTGGAATGGGCAATAAGCAAGATGTCAATTCCACAAATTTTAGAGACCTCAGAGGTAGAAGTTTACTGTGATGAATGATAAAGTCTAGAATATATTACACTAGATCATGTTATGGTAGGATGGAGACAGAAGTTCAAGGCCTCAAGGACAGCCAGCACCATTAAGTTGGAGGAGTGGAAAAACATCATTTTCATTAGCCAAAAATTTTCAACACAGGAGCAATTTAAACCAACGTAAGAGACCCTGGAATAAATTTTAATAATATCTCCACAGATAAATTCACTGAAGAAGGAACGCTTTAAAGGAGGTTGACATGCCTTAAGAGACCTGAGGGGAGAAAATTCCCATGAATACAAACAATAAAGTGGCCTGGAGATGAGCTGAAAGAAAAATTAAAAACTGTAAAAGCTAAGTATATGACTCCCCAAAAAACATATTTTAGGAAAAAAAAGGAAAATGTTAAAAAAAAATGATAGTACAGCTTCAAAAACATTGGAAAACTCAGAAAGGAAAAAATGGAGCTGAGGAAGACAAGACAGAGCTAATAATCATATCCAATTTGGCTCTAATAATGATGTCAAGAATTTTTATTAAAATAATAAATACCATCAAGATATAAATACTTTGTAGCCACTAGTGACCTAATCCTCCCTTATCTCATTTATACTGCAACTATAAACAAACTACACATTTGGAGAACACGAAATAATCAAATTAAAAGTACTCCTTTGGGAAGTAACATTGGATAATACTGCTTCATCCACAAAAAATGCAGCAATGAATGAGAATGAGCCGCTCAAAAGAATAAAGAACTCCAAATTCTCCACATTGATAGAGAAAATGTGGTTGATGTTGCCACAGTATTTAGAGTAGCATAACTAGGCAGGGGATATTTTTCAGCAAATCTAATGTTTTTAATAGTATTTCAACATTTCTTCTCTGACATCAGTTTTTAAAATTAGGAAATTCCAAAGTTGGTCAGAGAGAATTTAGTAATTATGTAATTTATTAACTTGGGGGTGAGGGAGGAAACTTTTGTGTTTCACTTCAAAACTTACCTTTTTTTAAGAGCTACAATGGATTTAGTCTGGCGAAGTTTTCCACATTTTTATGAGGACAAAATGCTACTAAGACCTACAAACAAAATGTATTTTTATTAAAAATGACTAATGCTTAGTGAAAAGTTTAAAGGCTGGAAAAGAAGCACTAAAAAGAGTTTTAAAAGCAACAGTTCAGCTCACTCAGTTACTGGAAAAGTCATTTTCATAGTTAACCTTCAGGGCTAAGCAGCAGCTGGAAAAGCAGCTTATTCTATTATATAGTTAGTAAATGTCATGCACTATTCTTGAAAGAGGCAAAATATGTTACCCTTAAAGACTACAAATGACTCTATAAGAGCAGACAAGATATACAATAGATTTAACACACAATGCATGTCACATTAAAAGATACCTCTCAACCAGATGCAATGTGTGATCACTGGGTGGCTCCTGGATTCAAAACCATAAATAAGTTAAAGGCTATAAAAAACATTTTTTGTTATAATTAAAGAAAACTGAATACAGAATCTATACTAAATATTATTAATTTGAAGTTAAATTTCTTGTGCTTAATAATGTTTTACATTTAGGAAGGAGAATGTCCTTGTTCCTTAAAGATTCATGCTGAAGTATTTGGGGGTAAAATGCAACTTACTTTCATATGTATGTAGTGTGTGTGTGTGTGTGTGTGTGTGTATAAAGCAAGTGTAGCAAAAATTTTGTTTAATTGGTATCTAAATGTAGTGTATATGAGCATTCACTGCACTATTATTTATTATTTCAATTTTTCTGTAGGTTTTTAATTTTGATAAATGTTAAGTCTGGGAAGGAAGGCAAGATATCTCAATCCAACATTGTTAGGAAATAAAATCTCTACAGAAACACAAAGCAGAACTAGATAGGAAACTATCACCAGAAAAGTCAAATGTATTTATCATCTAAATACACATGGCATACTGTACTAAGTGCTGTAATAAAATACTAATACAGTCTGTGGCTTTTAAGAACCTAGGGGCAGGACAGAAATAAAGACACAGACGTAGAGAATGGACTTGAGGATACTGGGAGGGGGAAGGGTAAGCTGGGACAAAGTGAGAGAGTGGAATGGACATATATACACTTCCAAATGTAAAATAGTTAGCTAGTGGGAAGCAGCTGCATAGCACAGGGAGATCAGCTTGGTGCTTTGTGACCCCCCTAGAGGGGTGGGATAGGGAGGGTGGGAGGGAGACACAAGAAGGAGGAGATACGGCGGTATATGTATATGTATAGTTGATTCACTTTGTTATACAGCAGAGACTAACACACCATTGTAAAGCAATTATACTCCAATAAAGATGTTAAAAAAAAAAGAACACATAATCTAAGGCCAACACTGTTGATAAACATAAAGAACATTTAATTTGAAAATAGAACAGCTGTACAAATTTAAACAATAAAGTAAGCATATGTCCTAATCATCACCACTTTTCTAACCACACACAAATAAAGCTGCCCAAATTTGGCAAAGCTCATTCCAACCTTTATGACTCCATATACATTCTACCACTTCAACTAGCTCACAGCATATAGAAAGTTTAACCAGTATCGCTTTTTCATTCAAGAAATGAGAGTGACCATTAAGGAGGGACTTAATTTTGTGAGGGAAAGCAGCTCATTTCTGCTTATAGCGCTAGCTTAGACACTATAACAGAGTATTTTGTGCTAAATTACAAATTTTCCCTTTTCCCAACAACCCCTGCTTTCCTTCATGAGTCAGTTCAAACATTCTTTCTTAGGAGCATTTTCTGATTGCCCTAAGTTAAATTAGGACAAAGTTAATAATAATATTTTATTATTATCATGGTATATAATTTTTCCAATCCAAACTGACCCAGCATTTGCTAGGTGCTTGAGATACAACAATGAATAAGATACCTGCCATGGGCTTCCCTGGTGGTGCAGTGGTTGAGAGTCCACCTGCCGATGCAGGGGACACGGGTTCGTGCCCCGGTCTGGGAAGATCCCACATGCCGCGGAGCAGCTGGGCCCGTGAGCCATGGCTGCTGAGCATGTGCGTCCGGAGCCTATGCTCCGCAATGGGAGAGGCCACAACAGTGAGAGGTCCGCCTACCGCAAAAAAAACGAAAAAAAAAAGAGATACTTGCCATGCCAAGTTCCTAGTCTGGTACTGGAGACACTCATGCAAAAAAAAAATTATGTATAATGTCAGGGAGGGGGAAATTTCCCCCCTGCCCATCTTCAGTTATCTTGACTGGTCTAATAATTAAATTGATGCAAGACAGATTAATTGGAGAAAAAAAAGGTTTTAATCTGTATGTAAAGAGGTCTCATAGAAATAGGACACCCAGAGTAACTAAAGCAGACTGTTTATACATCATTTTTAGACAAAGAAACAATTATTTGTGAAGATTTAACAAAACAAAGGGGCTTGTACTTGGGTAACAGACTGATGAAGAAGTAACGAAGTTTGCTTATACAGCTTTCTTAGCCTTGAATTACCTAACTCTGGTGACAAGAATGTTTTCTATGCTCCTGGTATAGAGAGGGTGCCTTCACATGGGAGATTTATTTCCTGCTTTCAGAGGGAAAGTGTTTTCTATATGACTTTCCCACACCAGGTATTTGTCAAGTAACTGTAATTCAAAATAATTTGTCACCATGACATATCTTGGGGCAACCATGATATGCCACCATGGCATATCTTGGGGCAACCTGCTCTGACCCACAACAATATCATCTACTATCATGCCATCTACCAAGCTGCTCAAGTCTAAAACCTCAGATTCCTCTTATAATTCCTCTCTTTTCTCCATCGACATCTAGGCCATTGGCAAAGTGACTCTATTACCAGACATATTCTGAATGCGTCCTTTTCACTCTATCTCCACTATTACCCTGGTCCAGAACTAGCTTCTCTCACCTGGATTGCTACTATAAAACATAATTTGTCTCCCATAAATGGTCTTCCCCTCTTGACTCTTAATCTGTTTTCTATGCAGGAGCCAGAGTAATCTCTTAAAATATAAAACAGACCATGTCAGTCCCTTGCTTAAACTCTTCCAATGGTTTCAGTTGGAATAAAATCCAAATTCTTTACCATAGCTGCCTGCCAGGTTCCATATGTTCTGGACCTGTCTGTATCTCTGGCCTAATCTCCTAATCTCTCACACAGTACACTTCAGCTATACTGGCTTTCTTTATATTCCTCAAATACACCAGCTTTTTACCTCTTACACTACTGGACTAGCGATTTCTCTCTGCCTAAAATGCTATGAATAGTTGTGTGGCCAGTTCATCATTGTCATGCAAGTCTCAATTAAAATGTTACTTCTCAGCCAGGCCTTTACCTATCACTCAATATAAAATAGCCATCTGCCCACTTCTTTCACTTCACCCTGCTTTAGTATCATTGTAACACTGATCACTACTTGATCTCTTGTTATTTAAATTTTTATTGGCTGTCTCCCTCTTCTAAATCAAGCCTTCTCAGGAGAAATTACTATTGACCTTACAGAAATAAAAAAGAATTATAATGGAATACTGTAAGCTGTACACCAACAAATTACTAACTTATATGAAATGGACAAATTCCTAGAGAGACAAAAACTACTAAAACTGAATCAAGAAAAAATAGAAAGCCAGAGTATACCTATAAAAATTAGAGACTGAATTATTAATTTTAATAATTCCCACAAATAAAAGACCATGGTCAGTTGCCTACACTGGTGAGTTCTACCAAAAACTTAAGAAGAATTAATAAAGAGTTGAGATCAAGATGGCAAACTAGGAAGACCTGAGATCATTTCCTTCCAAAGTCACACAAAAAACATGACTACTTACAGAAGAACTGTCTCTGACAATGACCTGAAGGCTAGAAGAAAAGCTTTTCCACAAAAAAAGATATAAAGAAGGAGACACAAGATGAGTAAGAGGAGCAGAGACACGGTCCGGTAAGGACCCATACTCTTGGCATGGCAACCCACAAGCTGTAGGGATATCAGAAATACACAGGTCCTCCCCTAGGAGTAAGGGGTCTGAGCCCCACATCAGGTTTCCCAGTCCATGGGTACAGCACTAGGAAGACAAGCTCCCAAAATATCTGACTTTGAAAACCAGCTGGGCTTACACTCAAGAGAGTCAGAGGGCTACAGGAAACTGAGACTCCACCCTTAAAGGACATGCACAAATACTCACTCCAAGTCCCAGGAGATGTAGCATTTGAAAGGCACCGAGGTCAAGCCCACTTGCTAATCTTAGAAAGCCTCTCAGGCCAGAGACAGGTGGAACTCCCCCCACCTAACCAGGGACTGAGATGCTGATGGCATCCAATTTTGTGATCTCATTCTACCACGCTGAAATGGCAACACTGGCAGGCACCCTTCCTCTAGCCTATTAGCACTGGTCACAATCACAGCAAACGAGTGAAGCTGCAGCAGTCACACACTGTCCAGCCACACAATTAGTCACACCAGGAGCCTGTCCTGCCCACCAGGATGTCCGCACCAGTCACATACCACCAAGCCTCGTATCCAGGCATGCTGGGAGCCTGCCCTACCTACCAGCATCCTGAACAGTCACATGCTGGTAGGCCTCACGACCAGTCATGCCAGGGGCCTGCCTCACCCAAGAGCACACCCAGAGCAACCACACAAAGCAGGGCCTCACAGCCAACCAGGCTGGGGACCAGTCTTGACTACCAGTGTGCTTGCAGCACTTGGTCCCACCAAAAAAGAGAGATGCACACAGCCCACAGAGGGTACACTCCTGGAGAAACTGGCTCTGGTAGCCAGAAGGGAGTATGCTAATAGGCATCACATCTCCCTACAAAAAGCCACTTCTCCAAGATCAGGAGACATAACAAACTTACCTAATACATAGAAATAAACACAGATAATTAGGCAAAATAAGGCAACAAAAGAATATTGTCCAAACAAAAGGAAAAGACAAAACCTTAGAAAAATAACTAAATGGAACAGATAAGCAATCTACCTGACAAAGAATTCAACATAATGATCATAAAGATACCCACTGACCTTGAGAGAAAAATTAATGACCACAGTGAGAACTTCAACAAAGAGTTAGAAAATATAGAAATGAACCAATCAGGCCTGAAAAATATAATAACTAAAATAAAAAATACACTAGAGAGAATTAATGGTAGATTACATGATACAGAAAAATGGATAGGCAATCTGGAAGACAGGGTAGTGGAAATCACTGAAACTAAACAGAAAACAGAAAAAATGTAGGGCTTTTAGAATGCATTCAACTTTAAGAGATCATCAATTTAGAACACACAGCTATAGACAAAGATTGTTATATGTGAACCTCATAGTAACCACAAACCAAAAACCTTATAAAAGATACCAAAATAGAAACAATAAAAAGAAAGGAATCCAAACATAATACTAAAGACAGTCATCAAATCACAAGGGAAGAGGGAAAACGAAGAAAAATTTTTAAAAAACTAAAAAAATAACCAGAAAACAATTAACAAAATGCCAATAAGTACATGCCTATCTATAATTACTTTAAATATAAATGGACTAAATCCTCCAATCAAAAAACACAGGATTGTTGAATGGATTAAAAAAAAAAAAAAAGGACCCATACATATGCTGCTTATACGAGACTCACTCCAGGTCTAAAGACACTCACAGGCTGAAAGTGAAGGGATGGAAAAAGATTGTCCATGCAAATGAGAACCAAAAGGAAACTGGGGAAGAAATGCTTATATCAGACAAAACAGATTTTAAAGACTTCAACAAAACACAAAGAAGGGCATTAAATAATAATAAAGAGACTAATCTAACAAGAGAATATAACACTCATAAATATCTATGCACACAACATAAATGCACCTAAATACATAAAGCAAATATCAACAGACATATAGGGAGAAACAGTAATACAATAATGGTGGGGGACTTTAACAGCCAACTTAAATCAACTGTTAGATCATCCAGACAATCAATAAGGAAACATTGGCACTAAACAACACATCTGACCAAATGGACTAATAGGTATAGACAGAATATTCCATCCAAAAGTGGCAGAATACACACATTTTTCAAATGCACATGGAAGATTCTCTAAGACAGATCACATGTTAGGCCACAAAACAAGTATCAATAAATTTAAGAAGACTGAAATTATATCAAGCATCTTTTCTAACCACAATGGTATGAAACTAGAAATAATAACAAGAAGAAAAATAGAAAAACACAGACATATGGAAGATAAACAACATGCTACTATACAAGCAATGGGTTAAAAAAGAAATCAAAGAAGAAATCAAAAAATACCTGAGACAAATGAAAATGGAAACACACCAAAACAAAATCTATGGGATAAAGCAAGAGCAATTCTAAGAGGAAAGTCTGTAGTGATATAGGCCTCCCTCAAGAAAGAAGAAATATCTCACATAAACAATCTAACATCACACTTAAAGGAACAAGAGAAAGAAGAACAAGACCAAAGTTGGTAGAAAGAGGAAAATAATAAAACTCAGAGCACAAACAAATGAAATAGAGACCAAAAAAAAGCAATAGAAAAGATCCATGAAACTAAGAGCTGGTTCTTTATAAAAGATAAACAAAATTGATAAACCTTCTGCTAGATGCCAAAGAAAAAGAGAGACCCCCAAATAAATAAAATCAGAAATGTAAAAGAGAAGTTACAACTGATACCACAGACATACAACAAATCCTAATAGACTACTACAAACAATATATTCCAACAAACTGGACAACCTAAAAAATTGGACAAAATCCTACAAATATACAATCTTCCAAGACTGAATCAGGAAGAAATAGAAAATCTGAACAGAACACTCACTAATAGTGAAATTGTATCAGTAATCAAAAACTTCCCAACAAGAAAGAATCCAGACCAGGTGGCTTCACGTGTGAATTCTGAAAAACAGTTGAAGCGTTAATACCTATCCTTCTGAAAGTATTCCAAAAAAGTAAAGAAGAAGGATCACCCCCAAATTCCTTCTACCAGCATTACTCTAATACCAAAATCATATAAAGACACTACAAAAAAAGAAAATTATAGGCCAATATCTCTGATGAATAGAGATGCAAAAATCCTCAACAAAATACTAGCAAAGTGAATTCAACAATACATTAAAAGGATCATACACCATGACCAAGTAACATTTACCACACAGATGCAGAGATGATTCAATATCCACAATCAATCAATGAGATATACCACATTAATACAAGTAAAAATAAAAATTATATAATCATCCCATTAGATGTAAAAAAAGCACTTGACAAAATCCAATATCCATTTATGAAGAAAATTCTCAACAAAGTGGGTACAGAAAGAACATACTTCAACATAATGAAAGCCATATGTAACAAACTAACATCATACTGAACGGTGAAAACCAGAAAGCTTTTCCTCTAAGATCAGGAGCAAAACAAGGACGCATACTCATACCACTTTTATTCAACGTAGTATTGGAAGTCCTAGCCACATCAATCAGACAGGAAAAAGACAGAGGCATCCAAATTGGAAAAGAAGAAGTAAAACTGCCCCTATTTGCAAAAGACATGATACTTATTAGAGAAAACCCTAAAGACTCCATCAAAAAAAATATTAGAACATAATAAATGAATTCAGTACAGTTACAGGATAAAAAATTAATACACAGAAACGTGTTGCTTTTGTACATGCTAATAACGAACTATCAGAAAGGGAAATCAAGAAAACGCCCCCATTTACCACTACATCAGACAAAAAAATAAAATACCTAGGAAAAAATTTAACCAGAGGTGAAAGACCTGTACTCTCAAGACTATAAAACACTTATAAAAGAAACTGAAAACAACACAAATAAGTGGAAAGATATACCATGCTCATGGATTAAAAAAATTAATATTGTTCGAAATATCCATACCACCCAAAGCAATCTCCAGATTCAGTGCAATCTCTATCAAAACACCAACAGCATTTTTCACAGAATTAGAATAAATCCTAAAATTTGTATGGAACCATGAAAGATCCTGAATACTCAAAGCAACCTTGAGAAAGAACAACAGAGTTGAAGGTATCATGCTCCCTGGTTTCAAACTATACTACAAAGGTTTAGTAATCAATACAGTATGGTACTGACAAACACACCAAAAAAACACATAGACCAATGTAAAAGAATAGAGAACCCAGAAATAAATCCATCTTTACACAGTCAATTAATCTATGACAAGCAGGCAGCAATATAAAATGAAGGAAAGACAGACTCTTCAATAAATGACTTTGGGAAAACTGGACAGATACATACAAAGAATGAAACTGAACCAACACTCTTACACCATATCCAAAAATAAACTCAAAATAAATTAAAGACTTAAATGTAAGACCTGAAACCACATAACTCCTAGAAGAAAACACAGGCAGTACACTCTAACATCGGTCTTAGAAATATCATTTTGGTTCTGTCTTCTCAGGCAAGGGAAACAAAAGCAAAAATAAACAAATGGAACTACATCCAACTAAAAAGCTTTTGCACAGCAAAGGAAACCATAACAAAATGAAAACACAACCTACTGAATGAGAGAAGATGTTTGCAAATGATGTATCCAGTAGGGGCTAATATCCAAAATATGCAAAGAACTCATACAACTCAATATCAAAAAGCAAGCAATCCAATTAAAATATGGGCAGAGAACCTGAAGAGATATTTTTCTAAGGAAGACATACAGATGGCCAACAGATAAATGAAACGAGGCTCAACATCACTAATTATCAGGGAAATGAAAATCAAAACCACAATGAAATATGACTTCACACCTCTCAGAAAGACTATTATCAAAAAGACATCAAATAACAGGTGTTGGTGGGTTGTGGAGAAAAAGAAACCTTTGTACACTTTCCCTGTTGATGGGAATGTAAATTAGTGCAGCCACTATGGAAAACAGCATGCAGGTCTTCAAAAATATTAGAAATAAAACTACCATATGGGGCTTCCCTGGTGGCGCAGTGGTTGAGGGTCTGCCTGCCGATGCAGGGGACACAGGTTCGTGTCCCGGTCCAGGAGGATCCCGCGTGCCGCGGAGCAGCTGGGCCCGTGAGCCATGGCCAGAGCCTGTGCTCCACAATGGGTGAGGCCACAGCAGTGAGAGGCCCGCGTACCACAAAAAAAAAAAAAAACTACCATATGATCCAGTAATTCCAATTCTGGGTATTTTTGTGATAAAAAATAAAAAACTAATTGAAAAAAGATATATGCACCCCTAAGTTCACTGCAACATTATTTACAATAGCCAATATATGGAAGAAACCTATGTGGCCATCAACAGATAAATGTATAAAGAAGATGTGGTGTGTGTCTGTGTCTGTGTGTGTATACATATATACGTACATATATACACGTGTGTGTATACATAGAAAAATATATATGTGTATATATATGTATATGTATATAATGGAATATTATGCAGCCATAGAAAAGAATGAAATCTTGCCATTTGAAATAACATTGATGGATCTAGAGGTATTATGCTAAGTGAAATAAGTCAGACACAGAAAGACAAACACCACATGATTTCACTTATATGTGGAATCTAAAAAACAAAACAAAACAGAAATAAACTCACA
Source organism: Neophocaena asiaeorientalis asiaeorientalis (assembly GCF_003031525.2). NCBI lineage: Eukaryota > Metazoa > Chordata > Mammalia > Artiodactyla > Phocoenidae > Neophocaena > Neophocaena asiaeorientalis. The sequence continues at coordinate 6,090,416 of NW_020173215.1, forward strand.
GATACAGAGAACAAATGGGTAGTTCCCAGAGTGGGGTAGGAGAATGGACAAAATAGGTGAACAGGATTAAGAGCTGCAAACTTCCAGTCATATAATAAGTAAGTCATGGGGACATAATGTACACCATAGGGAATATAGTCAACAATAGTTTAATAATTTTGTATGGTGACAGATGGTTACTAGACTTATTGTGGTGATTGTATTATTGATGTATATAAATGCTGACCAATTATGTTGTACACCTGAACCTAACATAATATTGTATGTCAATCTACTTCAATAAAAAAATTAACATAATATTAATTATTAACATTAATACTTTAAAAAAATTAATACTTTACACACTTCCAAAAAATAGAAAAGGAGAGAACAGCTCCCAATTCAATGTACGAGGCCAGAATTTCTGTGATACCAATACCAGAAAGACACCACAAGAAAACTAAAGATCAATATCTCTTATTATAAGTATAGATGCAAAAATCCTCAATAAAATACTAGCAAACCAAATCCATTAACATATAAAAAGGATTATATACAATGACCAGTTATAGTAATAAGCTATTTCAATAGAATAAAGGATAAAAACCACATAAATGTCTCAATAAGGGCAGAAAAGTTACTTCACAAAATTCAACACCCCTTCATGATACAAATACTCAATAAACTAGGAACTGAGGAGAAGTTCCTCAACCTGATAAAGGCCATCTTGGCTAACTCCACAGCTAGTATCATACATAATGGTGAAAGCTCAATGTTTTTCTCTTAAAATCAGGACTAAGACAAGGATATCTGCTCTCACCACTTCTTTTAAAAATATCGGAGGGTCTATCTTGAGCAATTAGGCAAGAAAATGAACTAAAAGCCTTCCAGAATGAAAGTATACCTATTTCTATTTGCAGATATTTTGTTACAGATATACAAAATTCTAAAGAATCCACTAAAAACCTATTAGAACTAATAAACAAGTTCAGCAATATTACAGGGTACAAGATAAATATACAAAAATCAACTGTATTTCTATACACTAACAGTAAACAGTCTAAAAATGAAGTCAAGAAAACACAATTTAGATAACATCAAAATGAAAAGAATACTTAAGAACAAATTTAACAAAAAAGTACAAAGTTTATACTCTGAAAACTATTAAACGCAGTTGAAAGAAATTTAAGAAGGTGTAAATAAACAGAAAGACCCCACATCTATGGTCACCTAATTTATGACAAAGTAGGCAAGAACATACAATGGAGAAAAGACAGTTTCTTCAATAAGTGGTGATGGAAAAACTGTACAGCTACATATAAAAGAACGAAATTAAACTCAAAATGGATTAAAGACCTAAATGTAACACTGGATACCATAAAATTCTTTGAGGAAAACACAGGAAGAATGCTCTTTAACATAAATCACAGCAAAATCTTTTTTGATTCTCCTCTGGGAGTAGTAAAAATAAAAACAAAAATAAACAAATGCGACCTAATTAAACTTAAAAGCTTTTGTACAGCAAAGGAAACCAGCAACAAAATGAAAAACCCCAAAGAATGGGAGAAAATATTTCCAAACGAAGTGACTGACAAGGGATTAATCTCTAAAATATATAAACAGCTCATACAGCTCAATATCAAAAAACAAACAACCCAATCAAAAACTGGAGAAGATCTAAATAGACATTTCTCCAAAGAAGACATACAGATGGCCAAGAGGTACATGAAAAGGTGTTCAACATCACTAATTATTAGAGAAATGCAAATCAAAACTACAATGAGGTATCACCTCACACCATTCAGAATGGCCATCATCAAAACATGTACAAACAATAAATGCTGGAGAGGGTGTGGAGAAAAGGGAACCCTCCTACACTGCTGGTGTGAATGTAAATTGGTACAACCACTATGGAGAATAGTATGGAGATTCCTTAAAAACTAAAAATAGAGCTACCATATGATCCAGCAATCCCACTCTTGGGCATATATCCAGAGAAAACCATAATTCAAAAGGACACATGCACCTCAGTGTTCACTGCAGCACTATTTACAACAACCAGGACAGGGAAGCAACCTAAATGTCCATCAATGGAGGAATGGATAAACAAGATGTGGTACATATATACCATGGGATATTACTCAGCTATAAAAAAGAACAAAATAATGCCATCTGCAGCAACATGAATGGACCTAGAGATCGTCATACTGAGTGAAGTAAGTCAGACAGAGAAAGACAAACATCACATGATATCGCTTATATGTGGAATCTAAAACAATGGTACAAATGAACTTATTTACAAAGCAGAAATTAAGTCACAGATGTAGAAAACAAACTTAATGGTTACCAAGGGGGGAAAAGGGGGGGGATAAACTGGGAGACTGTGATTAACATATACACACTACTATATATAAAAGATAACTGATAAGAACCTACCGTATAGCACAAGGAACTCTATTTGGTGCTCTGTAATGACCTACATGAAAATGGAGTCTAGAAGAGACTGGATATGTATATGTATGGCTGATACACTTTGCTGTACACCAGAAAGTAACACAATACTGTAAATCAACTATACACCAATAAAAAAATTAAATAAAAAAAAATGAATAAATAAATAAACAGAAAGACCCAAGTAAAAGTTTAGTAGACTTAATATTTTTAACATGGCAAGACCTACAAATTCAACACAATCCTTATCAAAATCCCAACTGACTTTTTGGCAGAAATTGACAAGTTGATCCTAAAGTTCATATGGAATTGTAAGGGACTCTGAATATCCAAAGCAATCTTGAAACCGAAGAACAAAGTAGGAGGACTGCCAAGTTCAAAACTTACTACAAAGTTACAGTAATCACAATAGTGTTGTACTCAGCAAAGGAAACTATAAAAAAAAAAAAAAACCCAGAAGACAACCTACAGAATGGGAGGAAATATTTGGAAATGATACAACCAACAAGGGCTTAATCTCCAAAATATACAAACAGCTCATACAACTCAACAACAAAAAAAACAAACAACCCAATCGAAAAATGGGCAGAAGACCTTAACAGACATCTTTCCAAAGAAGACATACAGATGGCCAGTAGGCACATAAAAAGATGCTCAACATCACTAACTATAGAGAAATGCAAATCAAAACTACAGTGAGGTACCACCTCACACAGGTTGGAATGGCCATCATTAAAAAGTCTACAAATAACAAATGCTGGAGAGGGTATGGAGAAAAGGAAACCCTCCTACACTGCTGCTGAGAATGTAAGTTGGTGCAGCCACTATGGAAAACATTATGGAGGTTCCTTAAAAAACCAAAAACAGAGTGATATAGCAATCCGACTCCTGGACATATACCTGGACAAAACTATAATTCAAAAAGATATGTGCACCCATATGTTCATAGCAGCACCACTCACAATAGCCAAAACATGGAAACAACCTAAATATCCATCAACAGATGAATGGATAAAGAAGATATGGTACATATATACAATAGAATACTACTCAGCCATAAAAAAAGAACAAAATAATGCCATTTGCAGCAACATGGATGGACCTAGAGGTTATCACACTAAGTGAAGTAAGTCAGAAAGAGAAAGACAAATACCATATGATATCATTTATATGTGGAATCTAAAGTATGGCACAAATGAACCTATCTACAAAACAGAAACAGACTCACAGACATAGAGATCCTACTCGTGGCTGCCAAGGGGGAGGGGGGAAGGAGAGGGATGGACTGGGAATTTGGGGTTGGTAGATGCAAGCTATTACATTTAGAATGGATAAACAACAAGGTCCTACTGTACAGCACAGGGAACTATATCCAATCTCCTAGAATAAACCATAATGGAAAAGAATATTAAAAAAAAGAATGTTTTCCACTATGGAAATATGTGTACAACTGAGTCACTCTGCTATACAGCAGAGATTGGCACAACACTGTAAGTCAACTATACTTCAATAAAAATAAAAAAGACAGTGTGGTACTGGCATGAGGACAGACACATAGATCAAAGGAAAAGAACTGAAAGTCCAGAAATAAACTCTTATGTTTAGGGTCAACTGATTTTTTATAAGGGTGCCAAGGCAATTCTATAAGGAAAGAATAGTCTTTTCAACAAATGGTAATAGGACAACTGAATATATATACATATGCAAAAAAAATGAAATTGAATACCTTCACATAATACACAAAAATTAACTCAAAATGGATCATAAAACTATAAAACTCTTAGAAGAAAATATAAGAGTAAATCTTCAAGACCTTGGATTTGGCAATGGTTTCTTTTTTATATGACACCAAAAGCACAAATAATAAAACAAAAAAGACAGATAACTTAGACTTCATCAAAATTTAAAACACTTGTGCTACAAAAGATCCCATCCAAAAAGTGAATGGACAATCCAGACTGGAAGAAAATATTTGCAAATCACATATATGGTAAGGGACTTGTATCTAGAATTATAATGAACTCTTAGGACTCGAAAATAAAACGATAACACAATCTAGAAATGTGAAAAGGATCTTTATAAACATTTCTCTAAAGAAGATTTAAAAATGGCCATCTTTAGCCATGATTAGCAATCTGTGAAATGTAAATTAAAACCACGGCTTTTTGAGTGGTTTTGAGATACCACTTCGCAGCTACTAGGATGACTGAAATCAAAAAGACAAACAATAATAAGTGTTGGTGAAGATATTACATTGCCACTCCCATCTGCAGGTCAGCTGATTAAAACTCTGTATTTGGTTAAAATTATAAAATAGATATGAATCAAGCATTTTTCAGGAAACATATTCTGAAACTTATGGTTGTATTATACCCATAATAAACTCAACAGAAAGACATAACATCTATAAAGGATAATCTGAAAAAAATGCCCCACATTCATTATTCTTGCTTATGCCTAGACACTACACAAGACAGAAGGAATCAGAATTTGCGGGGGTGGGGAGGGGAGCCCAGTTATTATGTGTTTGACAAAAGCATGAAAAGTGATTCTAATTTGTAATCAGGCTTTAGAAATACTCTATTATAAAAGTCACCCTTGGATTGAACCAGACCATCACAAAACTGAGGATCCAAATGCACTATATTAGATTCTACTATACACATACCATAGAATATATTTTTTCTTTTTATTGGACTATAATTGCTTTACAATGTTGTTAGTTTCTGCTGCAGTGAAGTGAATCACCTATATGTATACATATACCCCCTCCCTCTTGGAACTCTCTTCCCCCCATCCCACCCACCTAGGCCATCACAGAGCACCAAGCTGAACTCCATGTTACACAGCAGGTTCCCACTAGCAATCTGTTTTACACATGGTAGTGTATTGATGTCAAATGTAATCTCCCAATTCATCACAACCTCCCCTTCCCCGACACCACATCCAGACGTCTGTTCTCTACATCTGGGCTCTATTCCTGCCCTGAAAATAGGTACATCTATACCATTTTGCTAGATTCCACATATATGTATTAATATACAATATCTGCTTTTCTCTTTCTGACTTCACTCTGTATGACAGACTCTAGGTCCATCCACATTTCTACAAATGACCCAACTGCACTCCTTTTAATGGCTGAGTAATATTCCATTTTATATATATGTACCACATCTTCTTTATCCATTTGTCTGTCAAGGAACATTTAGGTTGTTTCAATGTCCTGGCTATTGTAAATAGTGCTGCAATAAACATTGGGGTACATGTGACTTTTTGAATTATGGTATTCTCAGGGTATATGCCCAGTAGTTGGATTGCTGGGACATATGGTAGTTCTAGTTTTAGTTTTTTAAGGAACCTCCAAACTGTTCTCCACAGTGGCTATAATCAATTTACATTCCCACCCACAGGGCAAGATGGTTCCCTTTTCTGCACATCCTCTCCAGCATTTATTGTTTGTAGATTTTTTTTCATGATGGGCATTCTGACTGGTGTGAGGTGATGACTCATTGCAGTTTTGATTTGCATTTCTCTAATAATTAGTGATGTTGAGCATCTCTTCATGTGCTCCTGGCCTCCTGGCCATCTGAATGTCTTCTCTGGAGAAATGTGTATTTAAGTCTTCCACCCATTTTTTGATTGGGTTGATTGTTTTTTGATATTGAGTTGCATGAGCTGTTTGTACACTTTGGAGATTAATCTTTGTCCGTTGCTTCATATGAAAATATTTTCTCCCATTCTGAGGGTTTTACATTTGTCTTGTTTATGTTTTCGTTTGTGTGCAATAGCTTTTAAGTTTAATTAGATCCTATTTGTATATTTTTGTTATTTTCGTCACTCTAGCAGATGGGTGAAAACAAGATCTTGCTGTGATTTACATCAAAGGGTGTTTTTCCTAAGTTTTCCTCTAAGAGTTTTATACTGTCTGGTCTTACATTTAGGTCTTTAATCCATTTTGAGTTTATTTCAGTGTATGGCATTAGGTAGTGTTCTAATTTCATTCATTGAAATGCAGCTATCCAGTTTTCCCAGCACCACTTATTGAAGAGACTGTCTTTTCTCCAATGAATATTCTTGCTTCCTTTGTCATAAATTAGGTGACCATACGTGCCTTGGTTTATCTCTGGGCTTTCTATCCTGTACCACTGATCTATGTTTCTATTTGTTTTTTCTTTTTAACATCCTTATTGGAGTATAATTGCTTTACAATGGTGTGTTAGATTCTCCTTTATAACAAAGTGCATCAGCTATACATATAAATGTATCCCCATATCCCCTCCCTCTTGCATCTCCCTCCCACCCTCCCTATCCCACCCCTCTAGGTGGTCACAAAGCAATGAGCTCATCTCCCTGAGCTATGCAGTTGCTTCCCACTAGCTATCTATTTTACATTCAGTAGTGTAAATATGTCCATGCCACTCTCTCACTTCGTCCCACCTTACCCTTCCCACTCCCTGTAATCTCAAGTCCATTGCCAATGTCTGCATCTTTATTCCTGTCCTGCCCCTAGGTTCTTCAGAACCTTTTTTTTTTTTTTAGATTCCATATATATGTGTTAGCATAGGGTATTTGTTTTTCACTTTCTGACTTATTTCACTCTGTGTGACAGATCCTAGGTCCATCCACCTCACTACAAATAACTCAATTTCATTTCTTTTTATGGCTCAGTAATATTCCATTGTATAAATGTGCCACATCTACTTTATCCATTCATCTGTTGATGGACACTAAGGGTGTTTCCATGTCCTGGCTATTGTAAACAGAGCTGCAGTGAACATTGTAGTACATGACTCTTTTTGAATTATGGTTTTCTCTGGGTATATGCCCAGTAGTGGGATTGCTGGATCATATTGTAGTTCTATTTTTACTTTTTTAAGGAACCTCCCATACTGTTCTTCATAGTGGCTGTATCAATTTACATGCTCACCAACAGTGCAAGAGGGTTCCCTTTTGTCCACACCCTCCCCAGGATTTATTGTTTGTAGACTTTTTGATGATGCCCATTCTGACTGCTGTGAGGTGATACCTCATTGTAGTTTTTTTTTTTTTTTTTGCAGTACGTGGGCCTCTCACCGCTGTGGCCTCTCCCGTTGCGGAGCACAGGCTCCGGACGCGCAGGCTCAGCAGCCACGGCTCACGGGCCCAGCCGCTTCGCGGTATGTGGGATCCTCCTGGAACGGGGCACAAACCGGTGTCCCCTGAATCGGCAGGCGGACTCCCAACCACTGCGCCACCAGGGAAGCCCCTCATTGTAGTTTTGATTTGCATTTCTCTAATTAGTGATGTTGAGCATCCTTTCATGTGTTTGTTGGCAATCTGTATATCTTCTTTGGAGAAATATCTATTTAGATCTTCTGTCCTAAATTGGATTGGGTTGTTTGTTTTTTGGATATTGAGCTGCATGAACTGCTTGTATATTTTAGAGATTAATCCTTTGTCAGTTGCTTCATTTGCAAATATTTTCTCCAATTCTGAGGATTGTCTTTTCATCTTATTTATGGTTTCCTTTGTTATGCAAAAGCTTTTAAGTTTCACTAGGTCCCATTTTTTTTTCTTTTTACTTCCACTTCTCTAAGGAGGTGCATCAAAAAGGATGCAGCTGTGATTTGTGTCAAAGAGTGTTCTGCTTATATTTTCCTCTAAGAGTTTTAGAGTGTCTGGCCTTACATTTAGGTCTCTAATCCATTTAGAGTTTATTATTGTGTATGCTGTTGGGGTGTGTTATAATTTCATCCTTTTACATGTAGCTGTCCAGTTTTCTCAGCACCACCTACTGAAGAGGCTGTCTTTTCTCCACTGTATATTCTTGACTCCTTTATCAAAAATAAGGTGACCATATGTGCGTGGGTTTATCTCTGGGCTTTCTATCCTGTTCCATTGATCTATATTTCTGTTATTGTGCCAGTACCATACTGTCTTGATTACTGTAGCTTTGTAGTATAGTATGAGGTCCAGGAGCCTGATTCCTCCAGCTCCATTTTTCTTTCTCAAGATTGCTTTGCCTATTCGGGGTCTTTCGTGTTTCCATACAAATTGTGCAATTTTTTGTTCTAGTTCTGTGAAAAATGCCAGTCGTAGTTTGATAGGGATTGCATTGAATCTGTAGATTGATTTGGGTAGTACAGTCATTTTCACAATGTTGATTCTTCCAATCCAAAAACATGGTATATCTCTCCACCTGTTTGTGTCATCTTTAATTTCTTTCTTCAGTGTCTTATAGTTTTCTGATTACAGGTCTTTTGCCTCCTTAGGTAGGTTTATTCCTAGGTATTTTATTCTTTTTGTTGCAGTGGTAAATAGGAGTGCTTCCTTAATTTCGCTTTCAGATTTTTCATCATTAGTGTATAGGAATGCAAGAGATTCCTGTGCTTTCATTTTGTATCCTGCTACTTTACCAAATTCATTGATTAGCTCTAGTATTTTTCTGGTAGCAGCTTTAGGATTCTCTATGTATAGTATCATGTCATTTGCAAACAGTGATAGCTTTCCTTCTTCTTTTCCAATTTGGATTCCTTCTATTTCTTTTTCTTCTTTGATGGCTGTGGCTGAAATTTCGAGTACTATGTTGAATAATAGTGATGAGAGTGGGCAACCTTGTCTTGTTCCTGATCTTGGTGTAAATGGTTTCAGTTTTTCACCATTGAGAATGATGTTGGCTGTGGGTTTGGCATATATGGCCTTTATTATGTTGAGGTAATTTCCCTCTATGCTTACTTTCTGCAGGGTTTTTATCATAAATGGGTGTTGAATTTTGTCAAAAGCTTTTTCTGCATCTACTGATACGGCCATATGGTTTTTCTCCTTCAATCTGTTAATATGGTTTATCACATTGATTGATTTGTGTATATTGAAGAATCCTTGCATTCTGGGAAAAAACCCACTTGCTCACAGTGCATGATCTTTTTATTGTGCTGTTGGATTCTCTTTGCTAGTATTTTGTTGAGGATTTTTGCATCTATGTTCATCAGTGATATTGGCCTGCAGTTTTCTTTCTTTGTGACACCTTTGCCTGGTTTTGTTATCAAGGTGATGGTGGCCTCAGAGAATGAGTTTGGGAGTGTTCCTCCCTCTGCTATATTTTGCAAGAGTTTGAGAAGGATAGGTGTTAGCTCTTCTCTAAATGTTTGATAGAATTCAGGTGTGAAGCCATCTGGCCCTGAACTTTTGTTTGTTGGAAGATCTTTAATTTCAGTTTCAACTTCATTACTTGTGATTGGTCTGTTTATATTTTCTAATTCTTCCTCATTTAGTCTTGGAAAGTTGTACCTTTCCAAGAATTTGTCCATTTCTTCCAGGTTGTCCATTTTATTGGTGTATAGTTGCTTGTAGTAGTCTCATATGATCCTTTGTATTTCTGCAGTGTCAGTTGTAACTTCTTTTTCATTTCTAATTTCATTGAGTCCTCTCAGTTTTTTTCTTGATGAGTCTGGCTAAAGTTTCATCAATTTTGTGTTTCTGCTCAAAGAACCAACTTTTAGTTTTATTGATTTTGCTACTGTTTCCTTCGATTCTATTTCATTTATTTCTGTTTTGACCTTTATGATTTATTTTCTTTTACTGACTTTTGCTTTTCTTTGTTCTTCTCTCTCTAATTGCTTTAGGTGTAAGTTTAGATTATTTGAGATTTTTCTTGTTTCTTGAGGTGAGACTGAATTGCTATATACTTCCCTCTGAGAACTGCTTTTGCTGCATCCCATAGGTTTTGGATCGTTGTGTTTTCCTTGTCATTTGTTACTAGGTATTTTTTTATTTCCTCTTTGATTTCTTCCGTGATCTCTTTGTTATCTAGTAGCTCACTGTTTAGCCTCCATGTACTTGTGTTTTTTAGAGCGTATTTTTCCTGTTTTGATTTCTAATCGCATAGCATTATTATCGGAAAAGATGCTTGATACAAATTTTCCGAGGCTTGATTTGTGACCCAAGATGTGACCTATCCTAGAGAATGTTCCATGTGCACTTGAGAAGAAAGTGTATTCTTCCGCTTTCTGTGAAATGTCCTATAAATATCAATTAAATCTATCTGGTCTATTGTGTCATTTAAAGCTTGTGTTTCCTTATTAATTTTCTCTCTGGATGATCTGTCCTCTGGTGTAAGTGAGGTGTTAAAGTCCCCCACTATTATTGTGTTACTGTTGATTTCCCCTTTTATGGCTGTTAGCATTTGCCTTATGGATTGAGGTGCTCCTATGTTGAGTGCATAAATATGTATAATTGTTATGTCTTCTTCTTGGATTGATCCCTTCATCATTAATGTAGTGTCCTTCCTTGTCTCTTGTAACATTCTTTATTTTAAAGTCTAGTTTATCTAATATGAGTATTGCTACTCCAGCTTTCTTCTGATTTCAATTTGCATGGAATATCTTTTTCCACACCCTCACTTTCCGTCTGTATGTGTCTCTGGGTCTGAAGTGGGTCTCTTATAGACAGTATATATATGGGTCTTGTTTTTGTATCCATTCAGCCAGTCTATGTCTTTTGGTTGGTGCATTTAATCCATTTACATTTAAGGTAATTATCGATATGCATGTTCCTGTTACCATTTTCTTAATTGTTTTGGATTTTTGTAGGTCTTCTCCTTCTCCTGTGTTTCCTGCCTAGAGAAGTTCCTTTAGCATTTGTTGTAAAGCTGGTTTGGTGGTGCTGAATTCTCTTAGCTTTTGCTTGTCTGCAAAGGTCTTAATTTCTCCGTCGAATCTGAATGAGACCCTTGCTGAGTAGAGTAACCTTGGTTGTAGGTTTTTCCCTTTCATCCCTTTAAATATGTCCTGCCACTCCCTTCTGGCTTGCAGAGTTTCTGCTGAAAGATCAGCTGTTAACCTTATGGGTTTTCCCTTGTATGTTATTTGTTGCTTTTCCCTTGCTGCTTTTAATATTTTTTGTTTGAATTTAATTTTTGTTAGTTTGATTAATATGTGTCTTGGTGTGTTTCTCGTAGGGTTTATCCTGTATGGGACTCTGCACTTCCTAGATTTGGTGGCTATTTCCTTTCCATCTTAGGGAAATTTTCAACTATGATCTCTTCAAATATTTTCTCAGACCCTTTTTCTTGCTCTTCTTCTTCTGGGACCCTATAATTCGAATTTTGGTGCGTTTAATGTTGTCCCAGAGGTCTCTGTGACTGTCCTCAATTCTTTTCATTCTTTTTTCCTTATTCTGCTCTGTTATTTCCAGCATTCTATCTTCCAGCTCACTTATTCATTCTTCTACCTCAGTTATTCTGCTATTGATTCCTTCTAGTGTATTTTTCATTTCAGTTATTGTGTTGTTCATCACTGTTTCTTTGTTCTTTAGTTCTTCTAGGTCTTTGTTAAATGTTTCTTGTGTTTTCTCGATTCATGCCTCCATTCTATTCCTGAGATTCTGGATCAGCTTTACTATCATTACTCTGAATTCTTTTTCAGGTAGGTTGCCTATTTCCTCTTCATTTATTTGGTCTTGTAGGTTTTTACCTTGTTCCTTCATCTGTAACATATTTTTTTGTCATCTCATTTTTTTTTCATGAGTGTGGTTGTGTCTCTCTCTTACTGGTTGTTTGGCCTGAGGCATCCAGCAGTGGAGTTTGCAGGCATTTGGGTAGAGCCCGTTCTTGGTGCCGAGGTGAGGACCTCCAGGAGACCTCACTCCAATTAATATTCCCTGAAGTCTGAGGTTCTCTTTCAGGCCAGTGATTTGGACCTCATACTCCCACCATAGGAGTGCATGCTCAACACCCAGACTGCGAACCAAGATCCCACAAGCTGGGTGGCACAGCAAAAAAATAAAAAGGAGTATTGCAATAACAAAGAATAAAAAATAAAATTAGAAAAATTAAAAATATAAGTGAAAAAACAAGGTAAAAGAGAACCACAACAGCACACAACAGCAAAAAAAAAAAAAAAGAAGGGGAACAAACCAAAAGGACCAGAACAATTACAAAGAATAAAAAAATAATATTGGAAAAATAAAAATTCTATTAGAGAAAATATAAATGAAACAAGGTAAAACAGAACCACAACCTCAGAAAAAAAAAGAAAAGAAAAAAGAGCCAGAAAAGGCCTTGGTTGTGGGGGGCGGGGCTTAGGCAGGGGCCAGGTTTAGGGCAGTGGGCGAGGCCTAGGCTCAGGACCTGGGCAGCGGGAAAAGGCAGCATGGCCAGAGGGGGCCTCAGAGTGCTGAGTGCGGAGGTAAGGCCCTAGGTGGGTGTGCAGAGGCGGGGCTTAGCCTTAGCATGGCTGGAGGGCGCCTTGGAGGGTGGAGGATCAGGCCCGGGCCCTCAGCAGGCTCCCTGGGTCCTGAGTGGGCAGAGGAAACGCTGGCCATGCTTCCTTCCAATCCTCCAATCCCTCGAGGGACTCTCCCCCTCCCCGCTGATCCCCTCACTGTGGTGGGCCCCTCCAGGCATGGGAACCCCTCCGCTCCATCAGCCACCCCTCAGGGATGCTGATCCCATCCTGCCTCCAATTCTCCTGCCCTCCCTCCCCCCGACATATCCTACCCGGTCGCTCAGGGGTTTCCTCCCATCCCCTTAGGTGTCTGTGGTCCCCCACCAGAGCCTGGTAGCTGCCCTAGTTGTGTAGAGACACAAACTCTGTGTCCTCCTACTCTGCCATCTTGACTCCACCCAGAATATATTTCCTTGAATAGTCATTTGAATTAATGTCAGATTATACTGATGATTTTGTTCAAATCTCTATGGATTTTCTCACTGCATTTATCATAAATATGATGCTAAAGACATTTGTTTTCACCATGTCTCGTAAATGTCCTCCCTATGAAGTCTCATGAGAGATGTTTTACTCTGATCTCACTATCAAAAACAAACAAAACAAAACTCTCCTGAACTACTTTTATGTCATGAATACTGTGAATCATGTAACTGATCCTCCCTTCTACTTTCAGACTGTCTATATACAGCCTGGAGCCAAAATTTGGTTCCATCCCTAGTAAAAGTATAGGAACTTGCAGCCAAAGCTTCATGTACTAACCTTATCCTTGACCTCATCTTAACTTTTTCATGAATCACCACAGCAATGACTCTGAATCTATTCCAGTACCCTAAAGCTTTGATAAAATATTAGTTTCCATGTTTGTCATGATATAAAAAATATTGGGAAGCACAGCTTTAAGATGTCAGTGCTGCATAATGGCCTGTGGTAAAGTAGGAGAAAATATTTCTCTTCTCTTTTTATAAGGAAAAGGGATTGTCCTGCTGATATCCATAATGTTTCACAGAGTCTTCCGTGAAACTACTCTTTTTCTTTCTATATCTGCATCATCCCTCTACACCCTCACTCTCCATTATATGCAGATATGAAATACTGGGCCAGAAAATAAATCCAAGTGGAAGATACCATTCAAAAGTTAGGATTCCCATTTTACTCAAATGATCAAAGAGATGTTTACCAGGAGGCTTCTAGGTGTCTCTGTAAATAAATTTCTGTTAATACTTCTGACAGCTCACCAGGCATGTCTAGCGCCCAGTTAGACTCTGCCTGAAATCCACGCTCCTCTGGTTTCCATATATTACACATTCAGGCAATAAAAATAAATTATCTAATTTAATTATTACAACAATCCTATTCAGAAGGCACTATCATCCCATTTCACAGATGAGGAAACAGTTTCAGAGAAGGAGTGAAGACTTTTCTGATACATAAATTTGGAAACAATTCAATGGGCATGCTCAGTCTGGCTTCAGATCACATACTCTTTGAATCTGGAATGCTTTGAGGTCTTTCAGTCATTATGACTTTAACCCATTGTGCCACCATTGCCATTCTAGCATGTCCAATACACAATCCCCTAATTTTATGCACCAACAATAAAAACACAGTGTCACTTTGGTTCATTTTTAAGATTTTTCAGTACATTGGAAATAAAGAACTTATGGGTTTGTTAAGCCTCTTAAGACTATAAAGTCCCAAAACCAAGCTACCGATACAAAATAAAAAAGTCAAATTCAGGACCATCAAGTAAACTCTTCCAAAAAGCACGCTATTACCTTTTCATGTTGCAATGCAGGAGCTTTTATTTACTTATCCATTTGTTTATTTATCCAAGATTAACCAGGGACATGATCTACAGCAGACCCTCTTGGTGGCAAGCGAATGGAACGATGATTAAGATGACCCCATTCTCATCCAACTCACAGCTCAGTGAATATGTTAGATAGTATTTGTGTCCATGGGGAAAGGAAAAAAGAGCCCACTGGTCTCTCTCTCACTCACTCAGTATCTCTGACAGTACTTTGCTCTTTTTAGACTCTGATGGTTAATTTTATGTGTCAACCTGACTGAGACATGAGGTGCCCAAACATTTGGTCAAACACTGTTCTAGGTGCATCTGTGAGGGTGTTCTGGATGAAATTAACATATGAACTCAGTAAAGCAGATTGTCCTCCCAAGTGTCGGTAGACCACATCGAATCCATTGAAGGCCTAAACAGAACAAAAAGTTTGAGTAAAACAGAATTTCCTCCAGCCTGACTGCTTGACCTGGAAGACCGGGTTTTTTCCTGCCTTCAGACTCAAAACATGAGCTCTCCTGGGTCTTGAGCCCACTGGCTCTCGAGCCCGCTGGCTCTCAGACTAGAACACATTGACTCTCCTGATACTCAGGTCTTCAGTCTTGGACTGGAAAGGAAGTACACATTGGCTCTCCTGGGTCTCCAGCTTGCCAACTATAGATCTTGGAATTTGTCAGCCTCCATAGTTATGTCAGTCAATTCTTTTATACATGCACACACACAGCTGAACCCTGAACACTGTGAGGTTTAGGGGCACCACTCCCCCTCCCCACCACCACACACTCAAAAATCAACACGTAACTTTACCATTGGCTCTCCATATCTAAGGTTCCACAACCAAGGATTCAACCAACTGTAGATCATGTTGTACTGTAATACATAACTATTGAAAAAAATCTGTGTGTAAGTGGACCCTCGCAGTTCAAACCCATGTTGTTCAAAGGTCAACTATATATATCATATTGGTTCTGTTTCTCTGGAAATCCTAATATAGCCTCCAACAAGATGCGCAACTAATCTATGAAAGATTTGATATTTAGTTCATTTTAATAGTATTCAGGTTCTTGGAGAAGAGTGGGTACCATTACTACCGTCCAAACTTTAGAAGTCACTACATAATAAACACATTACTTTTATAGAAAGATAGTGAAGACTTCTACTGCTATCACAACACTAGATTTATATACAATGATATTCTAATACTAACATGAACAAAAAAACCCTGCTCTGTAGCAGGGGAGGAAGGAGATTAAATATTTCATTTTTCTAACAATAAAGAGGTAGATTCATTCCCAAATCATGTTTAAAATGTAAAATTAATGTTATACTACCAAACTAGGATACCTTCTTTGTTGTGTTAAGTGGAGTGTACTTGAGAAACAACCAGGAGGTGAAATTTACAGACTAAAATAACAGTTGAAAAAGCCAGTATGAAAAGGCTGCATACTATATGATTCCAACTATATGACACTCTGAAAAAGACAAAACTATGGAAACAGTAGAAAGATCACTGGATGCCAAAGGTTCAGGGAGAGGAAGGAAGGGATGAACGGTTGGAGCACAGGGGATTATTAGGGCAGTGAAACTATTCTGTAAAATATTAAAATGGTGGATCCGTGTCATTATACATTTTTCAAAACCCATACAATGTATAATGCAAACAGTGAACCCTAATGTAAACTATGGGACTTTAGTTACTAATAATGTACCAATACTGGTTCATCAATTATTACAAATGTACCACACTATTGCAAGATGTTCAAAATAGGGGAAATTGGGTGGGGGAGGGTAAGGTGCGAGGGTATATAGGAACTCTGTGTACTTTCTGCTCAGTTTTTCTATAAACCTAAAACTTCTCTAAATAAAGTCTATTAATTAAAAGAAATAAAAATGGGATAGGCTTTTGGTAAGACCAGGGCTTTTTAGTAAGTGGCAAAGCATTTAAAACTTGGTAGCATATAGCAGCACATATTTGGCTACCAACTTGAGCTTCTTTGTTTTTATCAGTTACAAAGTTGGTTTTTAACTACTGAGACTGTTGTGACAGAAGCAGGTCAGCTGAGGCCTCGGGAACTGTATGGATTCCCACTGCAGTCCATGGAATCTTGTCCATACTGAGTGGCTGGCTGCTCATCAAGCTGGTACCATATGGTCAAGTGACGTTGATCAAACGTCCCCATCAATGGTGGGGACTCAGAGAATAAGTGTTGCAGCTTGATCCTGAACTACACAGGTATACCTTGAATATGTCAGAGTGGGGTAAAAACTTCTTACAAGCTAGGATATGAAACAATATTTGCTGCTTTTACCTGTTCAGAACACTAGTGATGGTCTAGCTTTACACTGTGAAAAATTATTGAAAAAGCCAACATCTAAACTAGATAACCAACCAATACCAACATGGCCCTGACCAGTAGATGCTCTCTAAAAGGCAGGTTTCACGGCTCTAAACTCAAGACTGGCACAAGACTGAAAATGCCCCCTTTTCAGGCACATTGGAAACTCTGTCACTAGACAGAGCCTACGGATGATGTCAGAACATGGAGTTCAAAGAGGACATAGAAATTCAGAGGTTTCGACAGTGCATTAATGGGTTTTTGCTGAGTTAGAAAAAAAAATACCTCCAGTAGGACTTGGTGATTAGGGCTGCCAGCACTGCAATTTTTAAACTTAGCAAGAAAACAAAAAAGTCTCTACAGCTACTTTCTGAAGGTGAGAAAGTGTTCATAGGTATTTTTTTCTCCAGATATAGTAAATCCATGTTGCCAAAATTAACCTGTTAATAAGGGGTCCCTCTCAATCAAGTTCAAACTCATTGGTCAAGGATATTGGATGTCTGGTTCCGCTGCCATCTCGGTAAAAGTGAAACAAGATTTTCTCTTTTTTCCTTTCATTCTTCAGTTACTATGCCAGATATCTTCACTTTGTGCCTCCATTAATGGGCTCCTGTGCCCTCTGGCTTCTGACTAGTTCAGTCATTTGGAAGCAACAGCAAGAGACTGGAGGAAGGAAAGACAGTGAGGTTGGAAAAAATACTCCCCAGGCTCTCTCCCTGCCATGGTCAGGATGTCCTCTACCACAACCCTTTCCCTTTCAGGGTTCCAATTACTCTCTCTCTTCCCCTTTCAGCTCTAAGACTGACAACAGCATCCTAATAACCAGCCACAGAGGTGTACACTGTTCCCTGTAGATTCTCACCACGTACAACCTTATTAAATTCCCCTCAAATTATCCCAACTAGGAAGTGTGCTATCTATTTCCTACAGGGCCGGTCGGTGGCTGATAAAGATACCACTGGGTTTCTGGCATGGACCTTCAGAAACACTAAGTACCAGTTTTTATGGAACATGAGTTTGGCCTGGGATAGCTGTTCTCAGTACTCAGGTTCTACCTAAGAGCAGAAACAGTGCTGTGATAATGTTAGACGGCCTACTGGTCCTTTAGAAACTTTTTAAAATTAAGGTTTATCAGAGATTTGATTCAGAATCAATAAAAACTCTAAGACCTTGAAGAAACTTCACTAATTCCAGTGAGAAAAAGTATAGGCTACAACTGCAGGGGAAAAAAACCGAATTCTACATTAAGAACCTTCTGGCGGAGACTGACCATAAGAATTTGAGGTAAATATGAAACTTCAATTTCTTTTAATATAATTCACAAGTCCAAAACACTCAACTTTAAAGGGAATGTATCTTTGAATATCCATTTTTCTCCCCAAGAAATTTATAATGGGAGGGTGCTTATCTTCACATTTACAGCATAGTTTTTGACATTTTGTTTTAGGAACATCTTAAGGTAGCTTCATTTTTTTCTTTAACAGCTTTATTGGAGTATAATTGCTTTACAATGGTGTTAGATTCTGCTGTATAACAGAGTGAATCAGCTATACATATACATATATTCCCATATGTCCTCCCTCTTGCATCTCCCTCCCACCACTCTAGGTGGTCACAAGGCACTGAGCTGATCTCCCTGTGCTATGCAGCTGCTTCCCACTAGCTATCTATTTCACATTTGATAGTACATATAAATCAATGCTACTCTCTCATTTCGTCCCAGCTTATCTTTCCCCCTCCCCGTGTCCTCAAATCCATTCTCTACGTCTGAGTCTTTATTCCTGTCCCACCCCTAGGTTATTCAGAACTTTTTTTTTATTAGATTCCACATATATGTTGGCATACGGTATTTGTTTTTCTCTTTCTGACTTACTTCACTCTGTATGACAGACTCTAGGTCCATCCACCTCACTACAAATAACTCAATTTCATTTCTTTTTATGGCTCAGTAATATTCCATTGTATGTATGTGCCACATCTTCTTTACCCATTCATCTGTCAATGGACACTTAGGTTGTTACCATGTCCTGGCTACAGTAAATAGAGCTGCAAGGACCATTGTGGTACACGACTCTTTTTGAATTATGGCTTTCTCAGGGCATATGCCCAGTAGTGGGATTGCTAGGTCATATAGTACTTCTATTTTTACTTTTTAAGGAACCTCCGTACTGTTCATCATAGTGACTGTATCAACTTACATCCCCACCAACAGTGCAAGAGGGTTCCCTTTTCTCCACACCCTCTCAAGCATTTATCATAGATTTTTTGATGACGGCCATTCTGACGGGCGTGAGGTGATACCTCATTGTAGTTTTGATTTGCATTTCTCTAATGATTACTGATGTTGACCATCCTTTCGCGTGTTTATTGGCAATCTGTATATCTTCTTTGGAGACATGTCTGTTTAGGTCTTCTGCTGATTTTTGGATTGGGTTGTTTTTTTTTGATATTGAGCTGCATGAGCTGTTTATAAATTCTGGAGATTAATCCTTTGTCAGTTTCTTCATTTGCAAATATTTTCCCCCATTCTGAGGGTTGTCTTTTCATCTGGTTTATGGTTTCCTTTGCTGTGCAAAAGCTTTTAACTTTCATTAGGTCCCATTTGTTTATCTTTGTTTTTATTTCCATTACTCTAGGAGGTGGGTCAAAAAGGATCTTGCTGTGCTTTATGTCATAGAGTGTTCTAAGTTTTCCTCTAAGAGTTTTATACTGTCTGGCCTTACATTTAGGTCTTTAATCCATTTTGAGTTTATTTTTGTGTATGGTGTTAGGGAGTGTTCTAATTTCATCCTTTTACATGTAGTTGTCCAGTTTTCCCAGCACCACTTATTGAAGAGGCTATCTTTTCTCCACCATATATTCTTGTCTCCTTTATCAAAAATAAGGTGACCGTCTGTGAGTGGGTTTATCTCTGGGTTTATCCTGTTCCACTGATCTATATTTCTCTTTTTGTGCCAGTAACCTACTATCTTGATTACTGTAGCTTTGCAGTATACTCTGAAGTCTGGGAGCCTGATTCCTCCAGCTCCGTTTCTCTTTCTAAGATTGCTTTGCCTATGCGGGGTCTTCTGTATTTCCATACAAATTGTGCGATTTTTTGTTCTAGTTCTGTGAAAAATGCCACTGGTAGTTTGTTAGATATTGTACTGAATCTGTAGATTGCTTTGGGTAGTATAGTCATTTTCACAATGCTGATTCTTCAAATTCAACAACATGGTATTATCTCTCCATTTGTATCATCTTTCATTTCTTTCATCAATGTCTTATAGTTTTCTGCATACAGGTCTTTTGTCTCCTTAGGTAGATTTAGTCCTAGGTATTTTTTTCTCTGTTGCAATGGAAAATAGGTGTGTTTCCTTAATTTCTCTTTCAGATTTTTCATCATTAGTGTATAGGAATGCCAGAGATTTCTGTGCATTAACTTTGTACCCTGCTACTTTACCAAATACATTGAATAGCTCTAGCAGTTTTCCGGTGGAATCTTTAGGATTCTCTATGTATAGTACCATGTCATCTGCAAACAGTGACAGCTTTCCTTCTTCTTCTCCAATTTGGATTCCTTTTATTTATTTCTCTTCTCTGATTGCTGTGGCTAAAACATCCAAAACTATGTTGAATAACAGTGGTGAGAGTGGGCAACCTTGTCTTGTTCCTGATCTTAGTGGAAATGGTTTGTTTTTTAGCATTGAGAACGATGTTGGCTGTAGATTTGTCATATGTGGCATTTACTATGTTGAGGTATCTTCCCTCTATGCCTACTTTCTGGAGTGTTTTTATCATAAATGGGTGTTGAATTTTGTCGAAAGCTTTTTCTGCATCCATTGAGATGATCATATGGTTTTTATCCTTCAATTTGTTAATATGGTATATCACATTGATTAATTGGTGTATATTGAAGAACCCTTGCATTCCTGGGATAAACCCCACTTGATCATGGTATGTGATCCTTTTAATGCGCTGTTGGATTCTGTTGGCTAGCATTGCATTAAGGATTTTTGCACCTATGTTCCTCAGTGATATTGGCCTGTTGCTTTCTTTGTGACATCTTTGTCTTGTTTTGGTATCAGGGTGATGGTGGCTTCATAGAATGAGTTTGGGAGTGTTCCTCCCTCTGCTATATTTTGCAAAAGTTTGAGAAGGATACATGTTAGCTCTTCTCTAAATGTTTGATAGAATTCACCTGTGAAGCCATCTGGTCCTGGGCTTTTGTTTGTTGGAAGATTTTTAATCACAGTCTCAATTTCAGTGCTTGTGATTGGTCTGTTTATATTTTCTATTTTTTCCTGGTTCAGTCTCAGAAGGTTGTACCTTTCCAAAAATTTGTCCATTTCTTCCAAGTTGTCCATTTTATTGGCATACAGTTGCTTGTGGTAATTTCTCATGATCCTTTGTATTTCTGCTGTGTCAGTGTAACCTCTCCTTTTTCATTTCTAATTCTATTGATTTGAGTCTTCTCCCATTTTTTCTTGATCAGTCTGGCTAATGGTTTATTAATTTTGTTTATCTTCTCAAAGAACCAGCTTTTAGTTTTATTCATCTTTGCTATTGTCTCCTTCATTTCTTTTTCATTTATTTCTGACCTGATCTTTATGATTTCTTTCCTTCCGCTAACTTTGGCGGTTTTTTGTTCTTCTTTCTCTAATAACTTTAGGTGTAAGGTTAAGTTGTCCATTTGAGATGTTTCCTGTTTCTTGAGGTAGGATTGTACTGCCATAAACTTGCCTCTTAGAACTGCTTTTGCTGCATCCCATAGGTTTTCGGTCGTTGAGCTTTCATTATCATTTGTTCCTAGGTATTTTTTGATTTGCTCATTGATTTCATCAGTGATCTTTTGGTTATTAAATAGTGTATTGTTTAGCCTCCACGTGTTTGTATTTTTTACAGACTTTTTTCTGTCATTGATATCTAGTCTCATAGTGCTGTGGTTGGAAAAGATACTTGATATGATTTCAATTTTCTTAAATTTACCAAGGCTTCATTTGTGACCCAAGATATGGTCTATCCTGGAGAATGTTCCATGAGCCCTTGAAGAAAGTGTATTCTGTTGTTTTTGAATGGAATGTCCTATAAAAATCAAGTAAGTCAATCTTGTTTAATGTGTCATTGAAAGCTTCTGTTTCCTTATTTATTTTCATTTTGGATGATCCTTCCATTGGTGAAAGTGGGGTGTTAAAGTCCCCTACCATGATTGTGTTAATGTCGATTTCCCCTTTTATGGCTGTTAGCATTTGCCTTATGTATTGAGGTGTTCCTATGTTGGGTGCATATTTACAATTGTTATATCTTCTTCTTGGATTGATCCCTTGATCATTATGTAGTGTCCTTCTTTGTCTCTTGTAATAGTCTTTATTTTAAAGTCTATTTTTTCTGACATGAGAATTGCTACTCTGGCTTTCTTTTGATTTCCATTTGCATGGAATATCTTTTTCCATGCCCTCACTTTCAGTCTGTATGTGTCCCTAGGTCTGAAGTGGGTCTCTTGTAGACACCATATATATGGGTCTTGTTTTTGTATCCATTCAGCCAGTCTATGTCTTTTGGTTGGAGCATTTAATCCATTTACATTTAAAGTAATTATTGATAAGTATGTTCCTCTTACCATTTTAATTATTTTGGGTTTGTGATTGTAGGATTTTTTTCCTACTCTTGTGTTTCCTGCCTAGAGAAGTTCCTTTAGCATTTGTTGTAAAGCTGGTTTGGTGTGCTGAGTTCTCTTAGCTTTTGCTTGTCTGTTAAGGTTTCAACTTCTCTATCAAATCTGAATGAGATCCTTGCTGGGTAGAGTAATCTTGGTTGTAGGTTTTTCCCTTGCATCACTTTAAATATGTCCTGCCACTCCCTTCTGGCTTGCAGAGTTTCTGCTGAAAGATCAGCTGTTAACCTTATGGCGATTTTCTTATATGTTTTTGTTGTTTTTCCCTTGCTGTTTTTAATACTTTTTCTTTGTATTTTATTTTTGATAGTCTGATTAATATGTGTCTTGGCATGTTTCTCCTTGGATTCATCCTGTATGGCACTCTCTGCACTTCTTGGACTTGACTATTTCCTTTGCCATATTAGCGAAGTTTTCAACTATAATCTCTTCAAATATTTTCTCAGTCCCTTCCTTTTTCTCTTCTTCTTCTGGGACCCCTATAATTCAACTGTTGGTACGTTTAATGTTGTCCCAGAGGTCTCTGGGACTGTCCTCAATTCTTCTCTTTTCTCTTTATTCTGCTCTGCAGCCGTTATTTCCACTATTTTATCTTCCAGGTTACTTATCCGTTCTTCTGCTTCAGTTATTCAGCTATTGATTCCTTCTAGAGAATTTTTATTTATTGTGTTGTTCATCATTGTTTGCTCTTTAGTTCTTCTAGGTCCTTGTTAAACATTTCTTATACTCTCTCCATTCTATTTCCAAGACTTTGGATCATCTTTTCTAACATTACTCTGAATTCTTTTTCAAGTAGACTGCCTATTTCCTCTTTGTTTGGTCTGGTGGGGTTTTATCTTGCTCCTTCATCTGCTATGTGTTTCTCTGTCTTCTCATTTTTCTTAACTTACTGTGTTCGGCATCTCCTTTTTGCAGGCTGCAGGTTCATAGTTCCTGTTGTTTTTGGCGTCTGCCCCCAGTAGCTAAGGTTGATTCAGTGTGTTGTGTAGGCTTCCTGGTGGAGGGCACTGGTGCCTGTGTTCTGGTGGATGAGGCTGGATCTTGTCTTACTGGTGGGCAGGATCACATATGGTGGTGTGTTTTGGGGTGTCTGTGACCTTATTATGATTTTAGGCAGCCTCTCTGCTAAAGGGTGGGGTTGTGTTTCTGTCTTGCTAGTTGTTTGCCGTAGGTTGTCCAGTACTGTAGCTTGCTGGTCATTGAGATGGAGATCTCTGGGAGAGCTTTCACTGTTTGATATTACCTGGAGCCAGAAGGACTCTGGTGAACCAATGTCCTGAACTCAGCTCTCCCACCTCAGAGGCACAGGCCTGACACCCAGCCAGAGCACCAAGACCCTGTCAGCCACACTGCTCAGAAGAAAAATGAGAAAAAATGAAAGAAATAAAAAAAAATTAAATTAAAAAGTTATTAAAATTAAAAAATTATTAAAAATTTTAATGAAAAAAAGAAAAAGGAGAGCAACCAAACCAAAAAACAAATCCACCGATGATAGCAAGCATTAAAAACTATACTTAAAAAAAATATTTAAAAAAAGGACAGGGCTTCCCTGGTGGCGCAGTTGTTGAGAGTCCGCCTGCCAATGCAGGGGACACGGGTTCGTGCCCCAGTCCAGGAAGATCCCACATGCCGCGGAGCGGCTGGGCCCGTGAGCCACGGCCACTGAGCCTGCACTCCGCAACAAAGAGAGGCCACAACGGTGAGAGGCCCGCGTACCACAAAAAAAAAAAAAAAAAAAAGGACAGACAGAACCCTAGGACAAATGGTAAAAGCAAAACTATACAGACAAAATCACACAAAGAAGCATACACATACACACTAAGAAAAAGAGAAAAAGGAAAAAATATATACATCTATATATGAAAAAGGAGGAAGAGAGCAACCAAATCAATAAACAAATCTACCAATGATAATAAACTCTAAATACTGAACTAGGATAAACATAAAACCAGAAACAAATTAGATGCAGAAAGCAAACCCAATTCTACAGTTCCTCCCAAAATCCACCACCACAATTTTGGGATGATTCGTTGCCTCTTCAGGTATTCCAGAGATGCAGCATACATCAAGTTGATTGTGAAGATTTGATCCACTGCTCCTGAGGCTGCTGGGAGAGATTTCCCTTCCTCTTCTTTGTTCACACAGCTCCTGGGGTTCAGCTTTGGATTTGGCCCTGTCTCTGCGTGTATGTCACCTGAGTGCATCTGTTCCCGCCCAGACAGGACGGGGTTAAAGAAGCAGCTGATTAGGGGGCTCTGGCTCACTCAGGCCAGGAGGAGGGAGGGGTACGGAATGTGGGGCAAACCTATGGCACCAGAGGTCGGCGTGATGTTGCAGCAGCCTGAGGCATGCTGTGTGTTCTCCCGGGGAGGTTGCCCCTGGATCACGGGACCCTGGCAGTGGTGGGCTGCACAGGCTCCCAGGAGGGGAGGTGTGGAGAGTGACCTGTGCTTGCACACAGGCTTCTTGGTGTCTCCAGCAGCAGCCTTAGCATCTCATGCCCATCTCTGGTGTCCGCGCTGATAACCGCAGCCCGCGCCCATCTCTGGAGCTTGTTTAGGCGGTGCTCTGAATCCCCCTTCCTCACGCACCCCGAAACGACAGTCTCTTGCCTCTTCGGCAGGTCCAGACTTTTTCCCGAACTCTCTGCTGGCTAGCTGTGGCACACTAGTCCCCTTCAGGCTGTGTTCACACAGCCAACCCCAGTCCTCTCCTTGGGGTCTGACCTCCAAAGCCGGAGCCTCAGCTCCCAGTCCCTGCCCACCCTGGCAGGTGAGCAGAGAAGCCTCTCAGGCTGGTAAGTGCTGGTCGGCACCGATCCTCTGTGTGGGAATCTCTCCACTTTGCCCTCTGCACCCCTGTTGCTGCGCTCTCCTCTGTGGCTCCAAAGCTTCCCCGCCGCCATACCCCATCTCTACAAGTGAAGGGGCTTCCTAGTGTGTGGAAACTTTTCCTCTTTCACAGCTCCGTCCCAGAGGCGCAGGTCTTGTCCCTATTCTTTTGTCTCTGTTTTTTCTTTTTCTCTTGCCCTACCCCAGTACGTGGGGAGTTTCTTGCCTTTGGGGAAGTCCAAGGTCTTCTGTCAGCATTCAGTATGTGTTCTGTAGGAGTTGTTCCACATGTAGATGTATTTCTAATGTATTTGTGGGGAGAAAGGTGATTTCCACGTCTTACTCTTCCGCCATATTGAAGGTCTCACTTCATTTTATTTTACAATATGATTTCATTTTACAATTTCTAAACTATGTTGGATAATATTACAGATCATTTTTATGGGAACTAGACTAGGGTGTGACATTTCTGTCTTGCGTACAGAGGGGCTTTGAAGTCCGTTCAAATAATGCATGGTTCTGACCCATTTCAGAGACTGCTAGGAGAAAAATCTATATTGCCATGAATAGCTCAAAGAGGAACCACAAAGAAGCAGTGAGTTGCACTGAGGGGGCAGCCTCAGGAAGGTGTAGCAGGAATGCTCTTGACAGAGCGCTGTTCTCGTCCTCACCCCACAGAGCAAACAACTCAATAGGATCAGTTCAGGGTGTCTCTAGGGAGCTTTATTGTGACAATTCTTCATTGTATGGGATGTTCTGTGCATTGCAGGATGTTTTGCATCCTTG
>NW_020173215.1:6116538-6185481 GCF_003031525.2 Neophocaena asiaeorientalis asiaeorientalis
ATTTTGTGATCACTGTTACAACAAAAATTTCCCTAGGGGTAGATAACAATCCTTTTTTAGAACCTCTGGGTTAAAAGAACAAAAATCTCAAAAAACACTTCTTTCCTGCTCTTGATGTTTCCTTCCAATGTGAAAGAAGCCCCTTTAAAGTAACATTCTTGGGCTCTTGCCAAAACTTTACTCCCCCTTCCCCAAGAGAGGCACACAGACTTACTGATTGAAAATGTTAAGAAAAATAAACTGGCGTGTTCAACTCATTTCCCCTTCCCTTTCTCTTAGAAATAAGATGACTGCAGAAAGCAAAGAATTCAGTGCTACCTCCCCAACACTGAAGGTTGTATGGGACAGCTCTGACCCTGCCAGGTAGTGTCTGCCTGCCTAGTCCTGTGCTATCTGGGACTGGTTGGGGAAGGCTGTCTAGCTGTTTTGAGGAAGCCCACTGTTCCTATGGCTAAACCACAATCTCCAATATTAGTGTTATGAAACATAAAGATGGCATTCTGATCTCCCATCTTCTCTATTTCATTTCTCAGTTCACTCAAAACATTAAAAGAGGGATATTATTTACTGAACCTGCTCAAACCCCAAGTCTGCCTGTCTACTAACTTAAATTTTCTACTAATCTAGATTTCTTTCCCCATTTTTCTTTAACAAAACATCTAAATCAAGCCCACATTTTTGAAAAGCCTAGTCTTCTCAACCTCTCCCACTCATATGCAAAGTCTATGGTGGCTAAGAAAATACAGACACTTAGAAATAGTTTCGTATTAAAAAGCTCTGGGAAACACAAACAGCAAGTGCTATCCAGGAAAACCCTAATTCACAATGATTTTTTTCCCAAAATATTTATTTTTTCTCTATTCCCCCAAATTTTTAAATCAGATCAACCTTCTTCTAAAGAATCTTCAATAAAATAATTTTATCACTAGAACTAATCTTTAGAAAACACAGAGATTAAAAATTCATTGTTAAAGAGTTTATCATCTCTCACTCAAAATTTTTTTAACAGTACTTTCACTGCCAGAAATATTTTCCACAAAGATATCCCAATTCAAATCTTTTGAGCTACTCAACTGTTCAACTATTTGGGGTTTTGAAGGAAAATAACAGACAGCATTTTTTCAGCCACTTTTTCCTCTTAATCACTAAACACATATACTTTAAGAGAAATTTAATCCAGCTTCTTCTGGTTTGTTTCCATTTAAGTCATTAAAATGTTATTTTTTAAAAGCCATTTGTTGTCCAAGAGACTTTTTAAATTAGCTTCTTTGCTTAAAAATCCAAACTGGCCATAAGAACATGAGCTCTGATGCCAAAAGGTTCAGGTTTGGAACAAAAGTGTGAGCCCAAGTTGGAAATCAGTTTTACATGCCCACTGTGACCTAAAGGGAACATGTGGACTCCTTCCCCAACTCACCGAGCCTTCTGTGGAAGCAAACATTACAGCCGAGGTTACCAAAAGGTCTTCAAAATAAATCCTGCATTCAGTAATCAGTCAGAGCTTTTGGAAATACTAATTTATGGCCTTAATAGTCTTATGTTTGTGCTAATCATGTGTGATTTGTCCTCCACATTGTTTAAGAGGGAAAATGCTTTCAACTAAAGTTTAATTCATAAAATAATGAAATGTATTAACTCCTTTTTATAGTGTTTACTCTTTCATCTTTCAAAACTAAGAAAAATTCCTTCAATTTGAAGAGAATGTGTCCCCCTTGAGTAACACCATTATTTGAGGTCATTTTACCTCATGCTATCTACTAAGGGAAGAAAAAACTATTTCCTCAAAAATACCATTATCACTACTAGTACATTTTTGCACACTTTTGTTGATACATCATAAACTAAGAGAAAGCACCTACTTCCAAACATAAAACAAAGTACCAAACTACCATGTAACACTGACGGAGGTAAAAGAAACTCCTGGAAAAAATTTTCCTCTTTGCTTATTGGTTAGAAAAAAAATTTAAGTTTAACTTCCTTTGAGCACAAGTTTCTCGGTCTTCCTAATCTTATTTATTACTGACTTTTTTGTGTTAGAAAGATATATAATTCACATTTGCCTACCTTCTCCTTCAAAGCAATCAATATGGAAATATATTTCTACGAACTGTGAAGACTGGAAAAATGAAAGTAACAATTTTCTAAGATACAAAGACTATTTTCTTGCTTGTCTTAACATACAGACAATTGGAAGAGACAGTTCAAAGAAATAACAGATAAAGAAGGAAGTCCACAAGTTCAGACTAAAGATACAGTTTAGCTAAGGGACATATTGTCAGTTTTCAGAATGCTGGTTTTTGGTGAAACAAGAAAGAAGCATTCAAGAATACATCTAGTTTTACACACTGATTAGCACTTAACAAACCTAGTTCTAGCTTCTCACTTTAAAACACGATGTCAAAATGTCCTTAAGTATGCTTAAATGACTTTTATGCATACCTATCTATCTACTTCCTGAGGGATTAATAGTCCAAAAGTCATCAAACAATTCTCTATCACACTGTAGTAACTTGACAGTCCACTAAATCAATGCATTAAACTGACAACCTATAAACCATTACTTACCAAATGATAGTTTATATATCAATGGAGGTTTATTTATAATGATATCTTAATGAATTATGATCAGTAGTGGCAACAAAATTAAAAGATGTATAAACTTGCCTAATTGAAAACTCTACAGTAGCTTTACTTTGTAACTTTCATAATTTATTATTAAATTTTTAAGCAGTACAAAGTTACCCTTATTCATTGCTGCAATTTATGCTTTTAAATTGATCTTTTGTTGCTTCCCTTTAATTCTCTATCCAGGACTCTATAATCCTAAATACAAATGACACAAGATATAGGAAGACAATTTTTTTTTTTTTTTTTTTTTTTTTGCGGTACATGGGCCTCTCACTGTTGTGGCCTCTCCCGTTGCGGAGCACAGGCTCCGGACACGCAGGCCCAGCGGCCATGGCTCACGGGCCCAGCCACTCCGTGGCATGTGGGATCCTCCCAGACTGGGCCACGAACCCGTGTCCCCTGCATCGGCAGGCAGACTCTCAACCACTGCGCCACCACGGAAGCCCATGAAAGACAATTATTGATTAATAATAGCAAAAAGTAATCATTTTCAGGGTTCCCCAAGTACTTATTAAGCTCTTTGAGTAGCCCAATGCTGACATTTGTAGAAAGATAATATGTTGTTCAATAAAGAAACTGTAAGATTTTCCTTCTTTTACATGAGCAGTGGCTCATGTAAAGGTCCGCACACTGTATTGAGTTTACTTTGTGAATCTGCTACAAGGAAGATGATCTGATGATTCCAAAGGTCATTATATACCATGTATTCTTTTATATATATAAAAGAAGACAACTATTTTAGACATCACTCATACAATGAAAAATAAAGTTTTAAGGTTTATATTTTAATATCATGGCCCATATTTAAATGGTTTCATTTTAATCTGAGAAGTCAATGCTTTAAACATTGGAATTTTAGAGGGGATAAATATAATTGTACATTCATAACACATCCTCACAAACCAAGTAAAAGGAAACAAATCACTGGTAAAGAGCCAGACAGATCATAAGTATCATGTCTCAGATATTCTATTTACTATGAAGCATGAATAGTATTACTTACCTGCCTCATTTAAATTAACAACATTTCCCTGACAGTAAATTCTGTGGGTTTTTTTAAGGAGTTTTCCATTCCTTTTAGACTTCATCCCTTTGTTTCATGAATGGACCCTGGAAATAATTATTATTTTCCCATTTGCAGTTTTGTTATTTTCTCATCAACACTTGTTTTCTCATAACCATAATGCACAGAATTCTTGCATGGTGTTTGTAGAGTATTCAATAAATCTCACTCAACATTTGGCATAGCTCACCCCAACCTATCTTTAATAAGGCAGTAATCCCTTTCCTCAGAGGTTCTGCATCATTCTGACAATCATGGCACTGGTGTAATTTCCTTTGCCAACAAGACAAAACAGGGAACATTCTACACTGCCTCAAGAGCACCAGCCCAGTAAGAGCAAGAGCTCAGCTCTCTCATGGTACAATACTATTGTGATAAAACAAAAAGGTCCATGTAACAACTTTTTTTTTATAGATTCTCCATGAATTTTAATACTAAGAATCTCATTTAGAAGAAAATAAAAATTAATCCAAAGGAACAATCAATTACCTTTTCCTATTAGGTTCCTGATTACACAATAGGCTACTCTAGAAAGTCTTCCTGATTGATTCTCCAAGTCAGGATAAAAGTGACATCCACTAACAGGTCCAAACAAAATTTCTATTTCCAATAAGCCAGATAAGAAAAATATACAAAAGAACTCATTTTTTTGCTGGATATAACTACAACAAGAAAGGCTGGTTGAGCAACATTAAACTTGGCTCACTCATTTAATGGCCTCAGTTTGGGATAGAACTGAATTTATAATGTATGACAGAAGCTAAGTTGTAATGTACAATTATATAATTTACTTGAACAGTTGCTTTCCATATGGGAAGCAACAGATTGCCCAGTTGCATTTTGGCTAAGACTAATCCTACCATTATTCAGGGTAAAACAGTTTTGTTGAAATCTGGAAATCCTGCAGAAAGCATCTCTAAGTCTCTCTGATGACTCTTGACATTGTTTCCTTTTTCCTTGGAATAGTATACAGCTGTGTCCTTTGTAAATGGTCCTGACCTACATTTAGCACATAGTTAATTGTCTGGGAAACCATAACTATATCTCACATATTTTACAGATGAGATAACCACTCAGGTCATTCAGCCAGATTTCCATGATTAAAACAAAAAATGAAATAAAATTCAGAGATGAAGAAGAGATAGAAAAAACAAACAAAAACAACAAATCTTTGTTGGCATATTCCTTTCTAAACATTTATTATAAGGAAAACGTACTGTGAAGGAAATGGGTCTTTTTCTTTCTCATTTTATATATCAGTTGATAACAAAGTAGAACTCCTACATATTTAATAATATTCCCTCGCAGTTAAGTTATACTCCAGGAGAAGTATTTTATGGGCTGTGGAACATTCTTACTCATGACCTTAACATCTTACAACAGGTTGATGGATAAGCAACACATATTCTATATTGATGCATAAATGATCTGGATCCCAGAATATATCTTCAAAGTTTGAAAACTTACATTGTCCAGTAAAAATCTGTCATCATCACCCTTTGAAAGGGTCTTGAAATTGCAACTACCTATGGCCAAATATCATTTTCTGAACTCTATCTCCCGGAACATGGATTTATGAGTCCCACGGTTGGACAAAGGGAAATTATCCAAGGCAAGGTTGTCCAAATAGGCAGTTACCCAACAGACTGGAAGCCAAGACAATTCTCTGGAGGTAGCTGCACAGGTTCAACTGCAGCTGTGTGGGAAGTATGAACACCAGTCAGTTCTATGAAAAGTTTGGGTATCCCCAGGAAGAACAAAATGGGGAGACTGTTTTTGTGTCCGAGGCTATTGTTTTATATTCTTTTTAAGTGGGAAGGAGGCTTAAGACATTTGCGTATCTGTACTACCTCTAAATAATTACATTACATTATGTTATGTAATATTACAATTATGTTATAATATCATAAACTTTTTTTGCAGCTCTCGAGTATTCAAACAGAAAACCAAACAGAAACTTAAGACTGAAAACACAATGCAACAACATCAGACACTTCCACATAGTGCCTGCAAAGAATAACAGTCTTTCATTTGCAAACTAGCTGTACATATGCAATCTCATTTGATCCGATGGATAACCCAAGAGGTAAGTAGTAAAGTTATTATGATTCTTTCACAGACGAGGAAATTAAAACTCATAAAGGTTGGGATATATTCAAAGGTGCCCAGATGGTAGGTGAGAAGTAAGGATTCAAACCAGATATTCTTTTTTGAGAACCAGCACTCTCTCCACACATGCCTTTTAGGGCAAACTCTATATGAGAGGATGGAAAGCAGTGTCAGTATTCCTGCATAATTAGGAACAGAAAAAAAGGTCATCCTCCCCATCTCCCTCAAAATTCCTACCATCTCCACTACCACCACTTCTACCCTACTTGATAAGTAAGTTCTCTACTAAGTATTATTTTTGGATGAAAGCATTCCTGGGAGTTTTTAACATTTTAAGTTAATACGCTTTAATATAAATTACCTATTTTTATCAGATATATTTTTTACTTCTCCGAATATGAGAGACAGAATTGGGCTTCCCTGGTGGCACAGTCGTTAAGAATCTGCCTGCCAATGCAGGGGACACGGGTTCAAGCACTGGTCCGGGAAGATCCCACATGCCGCGGAGCAACTAAGCACGTGCGCCACAACTACTGAGCCTGTGCTCTAGAGCCCACGAGCCACAAATACTGAGCCCACATGCCACAACTACTGAAGCCCACACACCTAGAGCCCATGCTCCGCAGCAAGAGAAGCCACCACCAATGAGAAGCCTACACACCGCAACAAAGAGTAGCCCCCACTTGCCGCAACTACAGAAAACCCGCGCACAGCAACAAAGACCCAACACTAAGTAAATAAACAGAGAGAGAGAGAGACAGAATTGGCAATGTCTGCAAGATAAACAAAACACAGGAGAACTGGTGGCATAAAACACAGAAAGTCAAGGATGCTAAAACTGAAAATATTTACTAGAGTTGGCTCATTTGAAAGTCATACAATGAGAAGTACCTAACCATATTCCACTTTCCAGATGTCTTTGAAATCCAAGCATAATACAGAAGAAAGTTCTTATAGAATAAAATTTCTATTTATGCCCATGCTACCATTTTGAGACCATCACTTAACCAGAGCAAATGCATTATGTTCATTTAACCTCTGTTTACTGAATTCCACTGTGTGCCATATATTGTGATAAATTCTGGGATTAAAAGTACAAATAAGACAATATCCCTGCATTCAAGAAACCTGCAGTGAAGCAAGGTAGACAAATAACATCTGACACTACATCCTCTGTAGAAACTCCATTTGTTGAATGACAAAGAAAATAATTAACCTGATACTGTCAATCATCCCTCCTTGAAACTCTCCTCCATTTGCTTATATGACACCAATGTCAGGTGCTTTCCCCAGTTACCTGCCTGTCAGCTTCCCCTCGGATGCCTTTGTGGTAGTTCCTTGTTGTTCTGCTCATCTCATAAATACCAGTGTTGCTCTCTTCCCCTCCAACAATACAGCTTCTCCCTGGGCTCTCTCAAACTCATAAGCTGATGACTCCCAATCAATGTTTCCAGCTCATTTCCCTCTCCTGACACAAGTCCTATATATTTAGCTGATTACCAGATATCTCCATATGAATGTTTTAGATATCTCATTCCCAAAATTGCTTTATGGATTCCTTTTAGCCAGTGATTGGCAACATCAGTCAATTAGGACCTCAAACCCATGTATTAGCTTTTTTAATCCCAAAATTTCACTCACTTATACATTTAATCAATTAAAAAATAACACCATTCATTCACTTATTCATTCAGTTATGTGTTAAGTATCTATTTAGTGTCATGTAGTTTGTTAGACACTAGGGTGCCATGCTGACCTAATCATTGTCCTTACACAACTCACAGTCTAATCCAAGATACAGACAAACAAACAGGTAAATATAATACACTGTTACAAATGCCATGCTGACATAGATACAGGGTGCCCTAGGACCTACACAGACTTAAGGTAGGGGTGAAGAAGAGAAAGAAGGCTTCCTAAAGGAAGAGATATCTAAGATGAAATCTAGAAAATGAGTAAGAGTTAAACAAGTAGGAGTGGAAAGAAAAGAGCATGTGCGAAATCATGAAAGAGACTATAACACTGCAAAATGAATGGAAAAAATTTTAGTATGTCTAGTGCTTGGAATAAAAGAGGTTAAATGATGAATGGTGAGTGTAAAGAAGTAGACAAGGTCTTATAAGCCATGTTTAAAAGTTTAGGCTATAAGAACAACTAGAAGTCACTGAGGGATTTTAAACAGGTGAATAATATGTGCATTTGAATAGACTGAAAGAGGGAAAGAATAAAGCATGCAGATGAAACAGAAGGCTCTTACATTAATCCAGATGACAGCTAGATATCAACTTGAACTAGGAAAACAGCAATAGGGATAGAAAAAAGTTGGCAGATCAGAGAAACTTTTAGAAGGGAGAACAAATATAATCCAGTTATCTTAAACTATGGAACATAAGGGAGAAAGGACAAGTCAAAGATTATGTTCAAGTTTCTCCTTTGAATAACTGGATGATGCCATTTATTGGAAACGAGAGAGGATAAGTAAGCTTGTGGGAAGGGAAGATATGATGTATTGTTTTGAAATACTTATAAAATAGCCAAGTGAAAACATCTAACAGGCAATAGGATATATTGGTTTAGAGTTCAAAGATGATTGTTGAGAAGGAATCAACTGCTTGGGAATCATTAGCATATGATTGGTATTTTAAGCTATGGGAATAGATGATTTAGTAAAAGAACTATAGAATGAAAAGAGAAAAAGGCTATAGGAGAAGCTCCTTAGGCAAAGAGTCCTACAAAGAGGCATAAGAAAGAACACCCAAAAAGGTAAAAAGAAATTTTTTACCTAGGATACCATGGAGGTCAAGGAAGTGTGTCAAGGTCAGAAGTGTCAAATACTAGAAAGTGGTCGAATAACGTAAGGATTGACGCATGTCTCTTGGCTTTATCAAGGTCACTGGTGACTTTGGAGAGAACAGCTTCAGCCAA
Source organism: Neophocaena asiaeorientalis asiaeorientalis (assembly GCF_003031525.2). NCBI lineage: Eukaryota > Metazoa > Chordata > Mammalia > Artiodactyla > Phocoenidae > Neophocaena > Neophocaena asiaeorientalis. The sequence goes on from NW_020173215.1 coordinate 6,125,264, forward strand.
GCTCAGGAGCTAGTGGAGTAGTGAAGGTAAATGCCAGATCTCAGTGAGTTAACGAAGAAATACGCAAGAGGGGAAGCAAAAGTATAAGCAATTCTTTCAAGATGTTTGGCTGCAAGGGAATGAAAAGAGATCAAGAGAATCCAGAAAGCGGTGAGAGATCTAAGTTCGGTTTGTTTATAAAATGGGAAAAACATATACCATATTTAAATTCTAACAGAGTATATCGGAAGGAGAAAGGGAGTAATTCATGGAGGAGGGTCCCTGAGAAGAAGGTTCCTGAGAAGATGGTAGGGGATGAGATCCAGAGCTCAGGTAGAGAAATAATACTTAAAAAAGGATACTTCACTATGACAGGAAAACATGAGTAAAAGACAGGTATAGTATAGATTTTCTTTGTGGTATAATACATGTTTATAAGAAAGGAGTGGGTGGAGGAGAGCAAAAGTGGCTGGAGTGCAAGGAGAATGGCAAAGCTTTTAAAGAACTTCTGTGTAGAACAAAAGAAATAAAAAGATTGCCAAGCCATGTAAAATGTAAGGAAGTTTAGGGAACTACTTAAGAGTGGTTGAGATGATGAACCAGAGAAATTAAACAGGATATGGTAGAAGGTAAAGACAGGAAGTGACCAACAGTAAAACAAGGACTAGAGGTGCACATGAGGAAGTAATGAAGAATAAGGAGTTGTATCAATAAGATGGTTTATTACTTCTGAGGAAGAAATGTTAGGCTATGACAAAGTCCAATGTGTAGCCATGAAAAAAAGATGAAGAAGTAGAAAGAAGGTGAAGTTGTCTGGAGCCAAGTAAATAAAATGATGAGATGCTAAACTATCTATAGACATGAACATTGCAGCCGCCTAGGATGACATGACAAGTGAAAGAGAAAAGGACACAATGAGCCAGAAAAATGAGTCTAAAGGGGCTCAAATGCCACATCCAAGCAACAATTACATCCAATGTTTTAATTTGTTCTAAATTTACATGTATTGTATTAGATACCAAGCCTGAGTTTGTAATTTAGAGTAAAACAATCCAATTCCTCCTTTCAAAATCTATTTAAAATCACTTGAATTAGGTTTAAAAAAGTACCTAGATCCTGGGGGAAAAAACCCAGACTAGTATGGCTATTTCCCCAAAGGATTTAGATATTTGGGGGAGGGAGGTCTGAATATATGTGACAATATTATTTCCAGTTGTCACTTTGTTAAATATTTCCGAATAGCATTCTCATTTCTACATAAGAGTGTTATTTTTCACCAAGCATAATAAAGGACTCTGCAAAAAGAAGTTTGGCTAGAATTGTTTCAGTAATTCTTGTCTCATATTAACATTGATCAAAGAACCCAGAACTTTCACATTTTTAGTTAGGAGTGTTTTTAGCTGCAAGTAATAGAAAACGTGACTAACAGTAGCTAGAACAAAAAGGGGTTTATTTTTATCACAAAAAAAGAGATAAAAAGGCCAGCGCTGGTACACATCTTCTAAGATCCAGGCTCCTCCTTTCCTTCTACTCCACTACACTTGGCACATTGGCTTGTTGCAAAATTACTTCTACAGCTTTGCACCAGTCCTTCATTCAGGGCAGGAAAAAGAGAGGAGCGCTAAACAGCTACATTTGTCCTTTCAATTAAGAAAACAAAAAGCTTTCCCTGAAGCCCCTGCAGCTTAAGTCTCAGTGTCCCTAAGGGGATCACAGGGCTACAGTTAGTTATGCGGGAGTCTGGGAAGTAGAGGGCAATGCCACGATTAGCTCTGACCAGTAGTTCTCAAACAGTTCTCCTTCAACCCTTAAAGAATGTTTTAATATCTGTCAGGGCATTTTGATTGTCACAGTGATGAGAAAGAGGCCAACTACTGATTGGCACCTAGTGCCTAGAGGTAAGAGATGCCAAAAACAGTGAAATGTAAGGAGCAATCCCCTACAATGGAGATTTGCCCTGCCCAAAACACCAAAATGTCTCCACTAAGAAACCCTGACTCAGACCAGTTGCGACGAGTCACTGGAGTGGGCACACTGCTACTACAAACAAAATCTGTGTTCTGTTAGCAGAACATATGGGAAGAAGGGAGAGTGAGTAGAGTGAGGTGAATATCGGGTAGAACTGACAGTGTCTGCAGCATCTTACCTGAGCTTTCTGGTGTTCACAGTTATTTTTATTTTTTATGGAAAATTTCAAACACATACAAAGTGAAAAGAACAGTGTAATGAATTCCCATGTACCCATCATCCAGCTTCAACAGTTATCAACATTCTACCATTTGTTTCATCTTTCCCAGTTTTTTTTTTTTTTAATTTTAGTTTTTGACCTGACAAGATTTCTGAGTAAATTAAAATATAAAAGAAAGCTTGACTAGATAACCAGGACAAATATTGTCACTACTGTGTATATCTAATTTAAATCTAATTGTTTTTGCATGCTCTACTACTAGCAAAGCAAATTTAATTAAAGGAATCACTTCAGTTAAAGGCATATAGAATTCAAGTGAAAATATCTGGTGAATACAACTGTATATGAAAGGGAAAAATGCCTTTATTATTCACAATGCTCCTGACCGCTAAGACTTCTAAGAAGAGGAGAGTCCTTTGTCAGTTGATTAGACTGTCGAGTGAGAAAGTAAAAAGAGAGAATCCGAAAGAACTATAATTACAATCCTTTCAAAAAAGATTGAAGTGAAGAGAAAAATCTAAGAGGGCTAAGAAGCTAAGACTCAGTACAGCTGAGAAGCTGTTAGGAAGAAGTGAGAGGGTAGAGAAGAAATGTGATACGGGTTACACAAGAAAAAGAATTTTGGAAAATTAACAAGGGGATATGTATTAAGTTTTGCATATGGTATGTAATGTACATCGTTCCCCTCTCTCCATGCAATCTTCGTAAAAATTTATATTTTTCATTAATGCATTGGAGAATTGAACGTATTTTGGGGAAGCCTTGCAGTGCTGAGTCCTGCTTTAAAGTAGTCTCAGAAGGATACTACCACAATAAAATTATATTTACATGTTAGAGGATCTTTTTAAAGTATATCTTACTTTTCCCTTTATTCTTTATATTACACAAATAACAATATACTAATATATATATGTATTTAACATATAGGAGAACAACATATAGGAAATAAAGTCCACTGAAACACACTGTAACACTACCTCCAGTCATGAGCCATATAAGCATTTCATTTATTTTTTTCCATGCAGATATATACTTTTTAAATGTTTACCAAAAATGGGAGCATGTTAATACATACAGTTTATAATCTGTGAATATGCATATCTTACAGAACAGTACTGTTCCATTCACACAATAGGGAGTAACTGGTACCCATGTTTAAAATTTTTGAAATTTCTCTACTGCCATGCAGAAAGCAGTGCCTTTATGTTATTAAATAATAGCTCATTAAAGAAAATCTAGGCAAAAGCGCGGAGAGCGGCGGCGGCAGCGGCCGCCGCCACGGCGGCGCCCACTGCCACTCCCGCCACGCAGGAGTCGGGCACCATCCCCAAGAAGCGGATGCAGAGAAATGGAGTGCTGTTGTAGTCAGATGAGATACTTTATGGAACCATTTAAAAGCAAGTGCTGGGGCTTCCCTGGTGGTGCAGTGGTTAAGAATTCACCTGCCAATGCAGGGGACTCAGTTTCGATCCCTGGTCCAGGAAGATCCCACATGCCGTGGAGCAACTAAGCCCGTGTGCCACAGCTACTGAGCCTGTACTCCAGAGCCTGTGTGCCACAACTACTGAAGCCTGCGCGCCTAGAGCCTGTGCTCCGCAACAAGAGAAGCCACCACAGTGAGAAGCCTGCGCAGTGCAATGAAGAGTATCCCCTGCTCGCCACAACTAGAGAAAGCCTGCGTGCAGCAAGGAAGACCCAACACAGCCAAAAATAATAAATAAATAAATAAATAGCAAGTGCTAAGCAAGTAAAAAAAGAAAATCTATTAATTTATAATTAATGTGCATTCCTGAAATAATATCAAGAGTGAAACTAGCCCCTTAAATAACTGCCATTAGAACTGATGGAATGTTCAGAGACACATCAGGAACAAATCAAACTCTGTCTTTTGGTGTTTTTGTTTTGCTTTGTTTTTTCAGCAGTTGGTATGTGTTAGGTTGCTCCTAAAACAAAATAGTTATACCCATTTTTGCATTTTTTAAAACCCACAATGTCACAGAATCCTGATATTCCCATCAACACATTTGAACTATAAAAAGAAAAAACAAGAGGAGGAAAAAGTATTCCTATTGGGAAATCACGGATGAAATAATATGTATGAATGGAGGTAAAGAAGATGTATGATTAGAGATAAGTGGGAACGAAGTATAAAAATGAAGTGAGGGGTGGGGATTTGCTATTCAAATACCATTACCCAGTCAACCAAGATTAATTCTAGGCCAGTCATGAACTTCTCACAGATCCTTAATCTTGAAATTATAAATAATAAAACAATCCATAGTTATAAAATAATTTGTGACTCTTAGCAAACTACTGCAAATTCTGCAGTTTATCTGGGCTGTACATAAGGGATCATTCAGCCATCATTTGTGGTATGCCAGACACTGTCCTAGATACAATTAAGTGAAAATGGTTTCCTGCCACGAGGAATTCAGACTCTAGAGGAGACCAACATGTAAACAATTAAGTGAATAAACTTTTATAGTTGAAATAACAGAAGTATATAAAGGATCGAGTATACCCAGAGACCAAGAAACAGCTTCGTAAGTGAAATGAGTCTTAAATGGAGAGTATGAATTGGACAATTGGGCCAGGGGAAGATAGCATTCCAAGCAGAGTAAAAAGACTAACTAAAAAGCAAAGAAGCACGATATAGCAAAATACTTCACAACATCTTCAAGTAATCCCATATGAATAAAACATAGAATGCAAGGAAGACTCTGGTAAGAGATGATACAAGAGGGAGGCAGGATGAGCTCATGGAGCGCCACACTGACAAATTTGTAGCATGTCATATAGTTAATGAGTAACCATTGAAGTCTTTTTAATTTACAAGTAACATGACCAGATTTTAGAAAGATTGATCTGGTAGCAGTACTGAAGATGAAATAGAGACATATAAGCCAAGATAAGGGAAATCAACTAAAGTAGTCCAGCCCAAGTGATGATGGGCTGAACTACACTTTGAAGCAGTGAGAATGGAAAAGAGGTAGATTTATGTCAGTGATGTTAACAAAGGAGAATCAGTTGGTCTCTGTTACTGTATATGGCCTTAGTTCAGACCCAGCTCTCTCATCTACTAGCTGTATAACCTTAAATAATTTACATAATTCTCAATTCAAATTTCTCCTTGACTTTAAAATAAAAATAATAACAATTCCTAACTCACAGAGTTGTTGTGAGAATTCAGTGAGCTATTGAAATGTTAAATGCCTATCATAGTGTTAGATCGCTTATTTTTTATTGTCATCAAAGGAATGAATGGAAAAGTAGTCCCCAGGTTGCTATGTTTGTTATATGGAGGTATTTACCTATGAAAAGAAAATATAAATGACAAATTTTGGACATTTTAAGTGCCTAGCACAAAGCAGGCCCTCAATAAAAATGCACTGAGTTAATGAATAAATGAATCCTTAAAATGTCTATGGGAAAACTGTATGATTTCTTCCTATATGTATCAGATATTTAGGAGGCAGCCCTAGATTACAAGTATAGATCTGGGAGTCATTAGTGTACAGGTATTCTTTAAAACCATGTATGACTGATTTCAATCAAGTGACCCATGCACTACAGAGGACAGACGAGGGGTAAACTCAGAACAAGAAATACCAACATTTTAAGACCAGGTAGAAAAGTACACAAAAGAGCATTCTGAGAAAATAGATTATTATTTCCCATTTGCCACATTCATTGTTTGGCAAAGGAAACGTGTTTGTAATTTATGATAATTATCTCAAATCACAAGACTTCTGTGAACATTATCATACCCTTCATATAACGTTATGTGCTAAGATTACATGGGAAAAAAGGACAATATAACCTATAAAATATGAGGAAGTCTCTCTTTTCTATTCCTCTTATTGGAATTTTCATGAAAATATTTCCTGGTGAAGAAGCTCTCAGAGAATACATACCAGATACTTACTTAAATATAACTGACACATGTGACATGTGAGGGAGGAAGGAAGACAATATTTTCCCTATGATTAAAAATTAGAGCACAGAGGACTTCTCTGGTGGTGCAGTGGTTAAGAATCCACCTGACGGGGCTTCCCTCGTGGCGCAGTGGTTGAGAGTCCGCCTGCCGATGCAGGGGACATGGGTTCGTGTCCCGGTCCGGGAGGATCCCACATGCCGCGGAGCGGCTGGGCCCATGAGCCATGGCCGCTGAGCCTGCGCGTCCGGAGCCTGTGCTCTGCAACAGGAGAGGCCACAACAGTGAGAGGCCCGCGTACAGCAAAAAAAAAAAAGAAGCCGCCTGCCAATGCAGGAGACACAGGTTTGATCCCTGGTCCAGGAAGATCCCACATGCTACAGAGCAACTAAGCCCATGCACCACAACTACTGAGCCTGCACTCTAGAGCCCGCAAGCCACAACTACTGAGCCTGCACTCTAGAACCTGCAAGCCACAACTACTGAGCCCGCATGTCACAACTACAGAAGCCCATGTGCCTACAGCCCATGCTCCACAACAAGAGAAGCCACAGCAATGAGAAGCCCATGCACCACAACGAAGAGTAGCCCCCACTCATCGCAACTAGAGAAAGCCCACGTGCAGCAACGAAGACCCAATGCAGCCAAAAATAGATTTTAAAAAATTAATTTAATTTAAAAGATGAAAAAAAGAACTACATTACTAACTCAAAAAAAAAGAAACACAAAAGTTTAAAAAAATTAGAATATACAGAGGTTGAACTATAACACTGTACCCAAAACTTATATAATAAAATAAATTATAAAGGGAGTGTATTTTTTTTAAAAACTACATATATTTGGTCTTTGCTCACAATTCTTTAAACATAGCTCCTAAAACCTTTGTAATTTCCTAAATGATAGGGGTGATAGGAACATCATTTGTTCTAATATTTGGTCTTTATCCTTCCTTCCTGACAAAGAGCTCCTATGTCTTTTGGAATTTCCTGGGTAACAGAAGCATCTTTTGTCCTAATGAGGCCACTCTTGGTGGGCCTTTACATAGCTTCAGGATGGGTGCTGGTCACCAGAAAGACCAAGGCATGATTAGAGGGTTAGAATTTTCAGCCCACCCCTTAACCTCTGGGGAGGTGGGAGGCACTGGAAATTGAGATAATCACCAATGGTCAATGATTTACTCAATCAATGAAACCTCCATAAAAATTCTTAATGATGGGGTTCAGAGAGCTTCTGGGGTGGTGAATTCATCAAGGTGCTGGGAGGGTGACATGCCCATAGAGGGCATGGAAGTCCCATGTGCCCCTCCCCCATATTTTGCCCTGTGCATGTCTTCCATTTGGCCGTTCCTGAATTGTATCCTTTATAATAAACCAGTGATAGCAAGTGTCTTCCTGAGTTCTGTGAGATATGCTAGCAAATTATCCCACCTGAGGAGGGAGTCGTGGGAACCCCCAATATATAGATGGCTGGCAAACTAGGGCTTGCTACTAACATCTGAAATGGGAGCAGTCATATGGAACTGAGACCTTAACCTGTGGGGTCTGTGCTAACTCTGGGTAGTGTCAGAATTGAATTAAATTGTAGGAAACCCAATTGGTGTCAGAGAATTGGAGAACTGGTTGTTGGGTGGAGGAAAAAGTTACTCAAAAGTGTTGTACACTTTAGAAGAGAATAGCTAATGCAAATGCTGAGTACCAAATAGAAGTTTCAAGGACTTCAGGATATTTTCTATCTGCATGGCTAATCCCTAATAGCTATATGGTCTTCAAATGATATATTCCACAAATATGACTCCTTTCACTCAATTTCTTTTTCAATTGTAACAGTATAAATAATAAAGAGAAAATGTTGTGTACTGACTTGCCCTTGGTCTGGCAAACAGACTGTCAGTCTGCTGACGGGGTAAACAACTTCGACAAAGTTAGAGAGAGCAAGCCTAAAAAATAATTAAATAATAAAAATTTGCAAACTATTTCCTCAAGCAAAACTTATACAAGACTGAATAAACCTCATTATTATTTCCTTTTCTTCACAATTTGCATCAAACTAATGTTTAATATAGACTCTGCCTATAGCATGGTTAATACAGAAAAATTACACTAGCTGAAGTCTGGCTCCAGACAGCAGAGATTTTAAGAACAATTCTTTTTACTGAGGAGCTGACAGGAAATCTCCAAAGACTGCATTTTGGATTGCATCCAAAGATGCAACACAACGTTCTTCTGAAGCAAAGAACAGTGGATTGTATAACCCAGATCCAAACACCTCTCTTAAAATCCATGTAGAGAAATCCAATGGTATAGGAGGAAAGGGATTGTGTTGGCCTCACGGTCAAAGTTACTATTAACCTTAACTTCCACATTTAACTTTAACTTCCCCTTCTCAGATTATTATAATTTTTGGTGGAGTTTTCTCTACATATGGTTCTTTGTATTTACAATACATGGCAGAATTTTTTCCATTGAATCCTGTGATCAATATCATTTATAGAACAACCTCTTTTTTTCCAGTTTCTTCTCATAACCCAGCTAGCATCATAAAGTGAAGGTCATATCTTTGTATGCAGGAGCCCCCAGACAAAGCATGCTTTTATTCCATGTTTGACAGATGTGGCAGTATATCTACTCTGCAATCATGTTTAATACTGAACTCAGGTGAAATACATGTGCTTTTTCCCTAATACATAAAACTTAAATTGGCATAGCCACAGGCTGTTTATCCTGAGTCTTTTCAGCCTATACTGAATTAATTCTCTTACAGTTCCTTTTATCCAGTGCTCTCAGGCTGGGTACCATGGCTCTAAATTTCTAATTACTATAAAATAATTTTCTTCCCTTGAGCTAGTATGCCTCTAACAGATGACCTCCAGAATGTAATTTGTAATACGTAAAGGCCCGGTCTGAGAATAATTTTACATATTTTAAATGAACCTAATAGAAATCACAACAGCATCTCTACCTTTGCCAGGGAGGTAAAAAAGGCAATAATAATACACCCAACCTTAAAATAATGATCCTAAAATAAACTCTTTCCTTCTCATTAAAGTTATCCTTCCACCTTCATATATCCCCAGCAAATAATCATTGTTCAAGATTTCAAACCCAAACTTATTTCCCTTTAATTTCAGAGAAGTGATCAAAATTGGATTCTACCGCGTTTTTTTATGGGATGGGTATATTTTGAGATGAAGGAAAGGGGAAGGATATGTTTCCCTTTTCAAAGCCTGCTTCATTCTTCAAAAAGTAATTTCAAAATCTTATAAAATCTTCAGTTATTTCAATAATCAAATCAAACCTAAAATACAATAACTAACCTGAGCTCTCCTTGAATAATTAACACTAAAACGGACTAGCCATTCATTCATTCTAGACCCATTTCCTCATGCAGATTAAGGACAAGGTAGAAAATAAAGTCACCTCTGTAAAAATCACCCCAAGATTAGAAGATACCAACTACAAATATATATGCCAGTCATAAGTAAAGAGAGCAAAGTTGAAGATGCCTTAAGTTAAAGTAAGAAAATAAAAATAAACCAAAATTTCCAAAAATATAAACAACTTTCCACTTGTAAAGGGAACTTGCTCCTGCATATAGGTAAGGAAAGAGCAATTCTCAGAGGCGTATGATCCTACAGCCATGGGCATTTTCCAGTCATGATATTTTAATCCCAACTAAACCACCCTCCCTCTCCTTTCTATCAAGAACATTTATTTATGACTTGGCTGGAAGACTGGAGAATACAGTTTATGGTGGTTCTGGACATTTTTTTCTGGTAAGACTGCTCATATTAATTAGCTCTCAAAAATATTATCAGTATATGGACTTACAGGCCAGTCTTCTGCCCATTGCTTCCTAATTCCAATTCATTTTATGGATGAGGCACTGAGTCATAAATGGAGAATATGTCCAAGGCAACAGAGTCTCTGAGTACTTAATGGTGGCTACATTATTCAGAAAGCTTCCCAAAATACAGACATGACTGAAAAAGAGGAAGCCTGATGCACCGAGGAGACGTATAAAGGAGACAGTTGTGGCAGTAAAGGGGCCAGAAGAAACATTTGAGAAAAGGGAGGAGGCAGGTGAAGAGTGAAATCAAGTTAATGCCACTGAATATTTGAAGAACTGGGAAAAAGCTCAAAATAAAGCATGAAGTATAAATATTGGGACAAGAAATTGTATATATAGCATCACCCCAACTTTGTGATACAATTGTGTATTTTCTTGAGGAAAACATCAAATATTCAGAAATTTTTTTGCCCTAGATTAGCAGGGTTTTTTTACTTTTTCATTCCACTTTTTTACGTTTTAACACAAATTGTGCCTGATTAGATTGAAAAAGTACACTCACGCGTTTCGTGAAAATGTGGCTCCTTTCTTGTCCATGTAATTGACGTAATGTGTCGCTCAAGTTCGTACTCTCAGCAGAATGGAGAAGTAAACTGGTCCATTAACGTTACTCCTTTTCTTCAGGGTGGAACAGTAAATCCGGCTAAGCGACGCCTCTTTGGGGTAATGGCAGACTGTGAAAGGCTTCTCTCCCCTCCCGTTCTCCCAGATGGCGATGCTGCGGGCGGCATCTCGCACGCTATCTCCAGGACTCGGTCTCTGTCCTAGGGAACCTACTGAGGACGTGCTGGGCTCACCCACCATGTGGGCCGCCGCCCCCCACCACCGGGGCCTCCCAGGAGCAAGGTGTAACCTCCAGGGTTTCTCCTAACCCGTCGGGACGGCCCCGTACTGTGATGCTCCCAGGCTGCCCCGCGCCACACACGGCCGCGCACGGCCGCGCACGGCCACGCACAGCCACGCACCCGCACGCACCGGCACGCACCGGCACGCACCGACACGCACCGCAGGCCGAGGAGTGCGGCCTCTGCAGTAGGCAGGCTTCTTTGTGGGCCGGTGTGGTACCGCAGCCAGCACGTTTGTGTCTCCTTCTCTCTCCCTTTTTTGAAACTTACGTGACCTCTGCGACTTGCACAGCGCCCTCGTGGTGCCTGAGTCTTGGACTCAGCCGTCATTCCCTTGAAGGCACAATGAGGTGCTTCTTGCTTCCCATCCCCACCATCAGTTTTCCTGGTAGTGCGGCCAGGTGCTTTTAATCGCCCCTTCCCACCGCGAAGTAAATCCCGGCACGTGTCTGGCCATTAGGTTCCTCAGCCGCTGCCTGACTTTGTGTTTACTTGACCTTAGACTTCCCTTATATCCATCTTCCTCTTCCCAAGGCAGCAGTTCTCCCCTTTTTAGGAACCGTAATGGTGGAATGAATGCAGGGAGTTTGAAAAAACAAGAGTTTACTATTAGAAGATACTGCACATGTTTCCTATTTCTATAATCCCATCCCCAAAATATTAGTTTTAAAGTGTAATAAAGGGAATCCTAGGGTCATTCTGAAAGTCACAGACAGCCAGGTAATTTAACACTTACTGCCCACAAGATAATCTTTCTGGAAATACGTCCCATTTTGAATTCCCAAAGAACGTATTGCCAATCCTGCCTGGGCTTAGAGGACATGATGAGATCTGGATGCACCCTATAATGTGTATGAAGTGCTTAGCCTGCCATATATATTGGTATTCAATAATGTTAGTTAGCTATGATTACCATGCTGCAGAAAGGGGGCAGAAAAAGATCTGAGCAGAGTGCCATAGTAGGAAAAGAACATGTTCAAAGTAGTGAGCCCCATAACCATGTGGACCCATAAAAAGCTAAACTGGCCACTTAGTTTCACCATCAATTTAAAACGCTAACCTAGTCTGGGAAACAAAAGGAACACAACGCACACTCACTTTTGATCTCACTTTCCGTAAAGGAAACTGTAATACTGATCCTGGAGGGGAAGACCTGCCACCATTGTTTAAGATGTTCTGCCTTGTAATGAATCATATACAGGAACATGATTTGAACCCAAGGTATATATAGTAAGATGCTATATTACAAGCTTTGGCTATTTTCAGAAAATATCACTCCAGAAATGAAAAAATTAAGTGTGTACTCAGTTGGAGATATAGAATCCTGCAGGCTGTTAGATGGATTACTGGGAGGAGAAATAGAGGGGGGAAATGGAGGGAAAGAAAGAGTTTCGCCAACAAACTCTGATTTAAGGAGGTGAGGGGGATGTCGAGGGGATGGGGCAGGGAAACTGTTGAGGAAGATGTTTGGTTAGGAAACAAGGAAATCAGTTTGAACTGATTTTGATAGATTATCTTCCGGATAGAAGCAGTAATAGAGCCTTTCTTTTCACTTTTAAGTATATTTTAAATATAATGTTAATACTTTATTTCTTAAATATAATATTAAGAACCTTTTTTTTAAAGGAAAAACCTAGCATCTGTTGTTGAAGACTTTACAAGACCATTCCTCATTTAAGCCAAGTTTACTTAATAAGGTCAGAACAAACTCAAACTTAATGATTTGTGGATTTTTTTTTTTTGGTACGCGGGCCTCTCACTGTTGTGGGCTCTCCCGTTGCGGAGCACAGGCTCTGGACGCGCAGGCTCAGCGGCCATGGCTCACGGGCCCAGCCGCTCCGCGGCATGTGGAATCTTCCCGGACCAGGGCACGAACCCGTGTCCCCTGCATCAGCAGGCGGACTCTCAACCACTGCACCACCAGGGAAGCCCGGATTTTTTTTTTAATAAACAGCATACTACAGGATGACACGCATATAAAAGAAAAAATTTGGTAAATCATTTGCAAGTTTATCAAATGAAAACCAGCAACTACCATTTCAAATGTTCTTGGGTTTTTATGTTGTGTGAATGAAAACCATAGTTTAAATTGTTAACAAAGTTGCTACTTGATGCACTATTCAGTATGTAGTCCCAAATAACCTTCAGGAAGGTTATTTTGAAGGACAAAGAGATGCTGCTAACCAGTTAGGTTAACTTGATCCCAGGCTTACTAATGGAGTGGGAAAAACCATCATGTTTGGAAAAAGCTTTCTCTTCAGCACACTATTTAAAGAAATAAAAATAAGGATGTCACTGAAGCTATTTCAGGTCAATTCTAAAGTATCTAGTAAAGGCCCAGGTCACTTTGTGGGGAAAAAATATGTTATTTAATGGATAACAGTACTTTAAAATCACTACAATGTAAATGTCTATTTCACAAATATTGGTTTATGTCATGTGGTGACTCAAGAACACTCACAACTACAACAGTAATATAAAAAATTCCAAAGGGAAAAAACAAGGAGAAGCTTCAGGACCAGAACAGTCTTAAACCGAAAGGAAAACAGATCAAAACACACCATTTTCATATTTTAAAAGCTCCTAAAACTTGGATTTTCCTGTAACCAAAAAAGGTAATCTCCTGATCAGCTCATACGCAGTCATATCTATTTCCATGCACCTCTCAAACTCTTCATATTTGATTACACTTTTCTGGATGCCAGCAAAACTCTTCACTGAAATCAAAAATACCCTTCAGGGCAGAATTTCTTTTCCAAACAATACAACTTGAAGAGTCACAGTGCCCTCTAGTGACCCATTGATAAGACCCACTTTTATTTCAATCTCAGAGAACAAAAAGTTTAAGTGAATCTTGTACATTTTCAAAGAGTTTTTCCCATAAATATTTATAAATGTCAATTTCTGTTTCTGGGAGGGAAAAGTATTTACAATAAATTAGCACAAAGCACACTGGAGAATGACTCCTTTTTTGTCCATTGCTCCCACAGTTATATTGTATCTGGAGGGCAAAAAGGGCTTAACTCCAAACAATCCTGCAAAACAAGGGACACTAAAATGTACAAATGTAAAATTTTAATCTTTAACTGTGATAAGGACAAGTTTATGGAGTTTTGGATCTGTATTTAAGTCCCAAATCTGTCAATGCCTGATGAGACCTGTGGAAAGTAACGTGATCTCAGTGCACCTCACTTTTCTTCATCTGTAAATGAAGAAAGGTTAGTAGCATTGGTGAGGATGCAGAGAAATGGACTCTAAATATATCTAGTGAGAGCATTGATGCTACAGCCTTTCTGGAGGGAAAATTGGCAATAACTCTCTAACAGGCGTTTCCTAAGTTCATTGCCAATAACTCTCAAAAACCAGGAGCTTCCAAATGTACGTTGCCTTAGTGCCAGAAAAAGGGCAAATATTTAACTCTTACTCTTGTCCTATACACTAAGTGCTTTAAGTATATTTGCTCATTTAATTCTCACAAAAATCTTATGAGCTAGCACTATAATTACCCCTATTTACATATCAGTAAACTGAGACACTAAAATTTGCACAAGCGGTGTAAACTCGGTAATACCTGGACACAAACTCAGGCTCTATGGTTCAGAGTCCACACTGCTAACCATTATGCAATACTTCCAGAGCTTCCTCTTCTGGGAATTTATCCTAAAAAAATAATCAAGAATATGCACAAAGACTTTTCAATCAGAGTGTTAATCTCACCATTATTTATAATAGAGGGGGAAAAAAGGAAAATAACCTAAATTACCATTAAAATGATTATGTTAAAGCCAAACCATTGACTCTGTAACTTTAAAGAGTATCTAATGACATGGAAAATGTTCCCAAATATATTAAGTGAAAATAACACGTTAGAAACACATACATAACATGCATATGTACAGTATGCTCCCATTGCTTAAAGAAGCATATATTCAAGAAAAAGGAAGGAAAATTATCAAAGTATAAATAATAATTATGTCTATTTGGTGAGTTTAGGGGGTAATGATTTTTATTTTCTTTTTTTTAATGCCCATTTTCCAAATTTTCTAAATTAATTCTAAAAATACTTTATTTTTAATGAAGGGTTCAGGCCAAATGTGCTCTAAGGTATTTTCTAGCTCTAAATTTCTATTATTTTGAATGTGATGAATAGAGAATAGTCATGGAATTTTAGAACTAGGGGAGAAAAAATTTTACCTTTTCTCCAGAATTTTCCAAATCTGTTTGATCCTCAGAATCACCTGGGCTGATCAAAGTACAAACTCCCTGCCTCCCTCTTTCCCTGATCCAAATCACCTGAGGATGAAGCTCAGGTGATTCTTCTAATCTGACGGTGTAGGGGACTACTAATTTACCCCCATTGCATCATTTCAATCCTCTCACTAGCCATAAAACAGGACTCAAAAACCAAATGCAGACCAGAGCCATCGTATACTATTATAAGCAATCCAATTTATAATGATATTGACAAATTTTAACTTCAGGTTCAATTTCTTAATTTTCTTGAGGAAAAATGTATCTTAAGATAAACAACAAATTTACTAATAAAAAATTTTAGCCATAACAGTAATGAAAGTTAGACGCACCAACACTGAGCAGAGAGAATGTATTCTTACCTATATTCATTGCAAATAGCTTGTCCACATTTCTCAACTATATACATGCCTATTTAAAGGAACCAAGATTTGTCCTTTTAGGGGATTTGTACCTTTAGACACAAAATCAGATACCCCCCCCCAAAAAAAATATATTTGATATTATGTGGGGGCAGTTCAGCTAATGCAGCAAGAAATTTTGTTTTAAGCAGAAGATTGTCCAAAGGTTCTCAATAGTCCTAGTTGCATAGAGTAAGAAAAAGACACTCTGAACACAGTGAAAGCATTTATAAAGAAAGAAGGAAAGACTTGCAAAATCTCCCTTGAAGTTCCAGAATTTAAGTATCACCTTTTTGAAGCTACTTGGCATATTCTTAGAGAAGCAATTCTTATTTGTGGTGTAGTAGCCTAAGTGAGTCTCACATTGGCTGTATGGAAAGAAATAAAGTGACACTATCTCTCAGGGAGATGAACATCACCTGAGTCTATCTTAGCCAAGCCACAAACCTAGTTGTCACTTTGTATATGAAGACATCTACCACAAGGTGTACCCCAGCAGAAAACAGGAGACTGACTGCTGGTTTTAAAAATGATAGGTGAATAAATTTGAAAGGTAAGCTGGTTCGTCTCTCCTTCCTAAAATTCAAAAAGAAATATCTCCTGATATAAGTCTTAACAAAAAACATACATACACACACTCACAAAACATTTAAAAATAAAGACCAAGGCTGAATTGAAAAACTTCATGAAAATAGTTTGGCTATAGTGGGCATTGAGGCGACATGAATTGTGGGTAGCATGTGCTGTTGGTTTGATTGCTTTGGTGACTCGTCAGATAACACTTTCCCCCAAGTTCTAACTGCAAACTCTGCTTCAATTCCCTTACCTGAGCTTTCATTCTGCTTTCTTACAGTCCTGGAAAATGTTCTACTCAAGGCAGCAAGTACACACATAGCTCAGATGAACTATAATTAAGGTGGCAAGAGACCAAGGAAAAGAGCAAGCAGTGTTAGTTCAATTGTTTCCTTTGCACGGGTAACAGATGGACTCCGAGGTCTAATAACCCTTCTGTACTTCAGCTGAGGCGGACAATACATCATTATACTCAGATGGGAGCAAGAAGAAGGTGCCTAGCAACTTGGACTTGGAATGCCTGGGCTTTTGTCAATTTATGTCATAATCTTAATATTAAACAGGCTTGCTCTCATTTGCCAGTCATCACCTCATTTTATGTTTTTCAAACACAAGAAAATTAAATAGTCTTTCCTGAAAGTACTTTAGCCCCTTAGATATAGAACAGTAGTAGTATTTAAGAGTCTCCCCTTATAAATGTGTACATAAAACTGCTATGAGCCTTGATGGAAATTATATCAGTAAGTTGGGGGACCTACCATAGGCAATATTTTCATTAGCCACAGTATGCACATAACCCAGGTTCTTTTTGGAATTCAGTAGGATACCAAGGACTATTTTTTTGGACCCCATTACTCTTGTGTTCCTGTGCTTTATGTATGTAAGAAATCATTAGAACTTCTATTTCTATTTAGTTTTATATTCTCCTTTTTAAGCTCTAATTGTCTATATTTTATGATGCAAATAAAATGTGTGTGCTTTGGATTGCGTGCTCAAGCATTTAGATCACAGTATGTGTTCAATTAGTAGTTGATAAAGGAAGACAAGAAGAAAAGAATGAAGACGGAAAGGAGATCTGAGAATGAATAAAAATCAATGAACCATCAGTGGACCACATGCCCTTCTCACAGCGAAGCACAGGAAGAAAATTCTATTACTAACATATAACCAGGACGATGAAAATCACCACTTCTCTCCAATATCCTACTATGATGTCTATTTATGTCAATCCAGGAGAAGACAGAGCTTGTTAATCTTTCACTCTATGTGAAGAAAAGAAATATTGGGAAAAATTAATTTCTATCAGGAAACCCAGAAACTTTGGTTGGGGATGTAAATGTCATACCCAGTCCTTAGGTCCCAGGTAAACGGCTTAACATAATAGCTCACATTCTCCTGACTTTCGTGAAAAAGAAGAGATCATTATGTAGACACTGAATCTGAGTTATACCTGAACTCTTGCAAATCTTTTTGACAATAAAAAGATGGAATGAAAAAAATGTTGCCAACAGAATTATCATTAATTATGATGAAAAATATACAACAGTGTATGTTATTCATAACAGGACCCATCCTCCCCAGTAGCCATGGACATTTGGAGTTGGAAGACACTTCAAGGAGGAGAAAATTAGGAGATTTTATGGACCACATAGTTCTCATCAACTCAGGAGAGAGAGAAGAAATGTCCCAGTCTAAACTTTACTTGGAGAAGGAAACTTTTCCTGACACTATATTGATGTGTGTTGGTCTAATATAATGTCTTCTCCATTCTTCTCCCAGTGATATACTCTCCTGCCATATGACAACCCCTAGTGAGAAAAGTTGTATCTATCTCATCCTTATCTTATCCCTATCATCCTATGGTATATAACCATATAGTTGGAAGATCTTAAGTAAATGTTACAAAGGGCCATAAAGTAGTACAGAGAAGAAAAAATGTGAGAAAAGCAATTAGTAAAACAATTAATGGAGGCAAAGAAGAAATGAAAAGAAAATCATTATAGCCAAGCCACTGAAGGCTTCTCTCTTGAGTGGATAATGTCATATTCCTGTTTCAAACACAAAGAGGGATTTGATTTTTTTTCTTCCTTATTTTTCACATCCATTCCAAATCTGTTGAAATATTATTAGACCTTTTCAAGATTGTTGTTAAACTTCTACAAGAAGTTTAGAGTATTTTAAAATCCTTTATGTAAATGGATAAAAGTAGCCAAAGATTCTTCTCCATGGTCCTAATTTCAGCTGGACAACTGACTTCCTGCAGAGAATGTATTTTAACCTTTCCAGGTCAAGGCCATGGCTTTCTCATTGGTAAAATGGAGCTTAGTTATCTTCCAATACTTCCTTCATAAATTGTTTTGAAAGCCAAAAAACCACTGGGAAGTTTTAAAACTTTTTGTTACTTTTTTCCTCCAAAGATAAAAAGGGATCATCCCTTCAATGAGGGGAAGACATGACATCTACAGGAGTAAGTCATTTTAGATTCTTAAATGTACAACATTCTTTTTTTTTTTTAACATCTTTATTGGAGTATAATTGCTTTACAATGGTGTGTTAGTTTCTGCTTTATAACAAAGTGAATCAGTTATACATATACATATGTTCCCATATCTCTTCCCTCTTGCATCTCCCTCCCTCCCACCCTCCCTATCCCACCCCTCTACGTGGTCACAAAGCACCGAGCTGATCTCCCTGTGCTATGTGGCTGCTTCCCACTAGCTATCTATTTTACGTTTGGTAGTGTATATATGTCCATGCCACTCTCTCACTTTGTCACAGCTTACCCTTCCCCCTCCCCATATCCTCAAGTCCATTCTCTAGTAGGTCTGTGTCTTTATTCCCATCTTACAACATTCTTAAAAAGGAACTTCAAACCTTCAGTTCTGGATAACCTCTCACAATTGAGCCACTGTTTTAATACATTCTTATAATGCCAAGGTTTTAGAAAAGAGGGTAAAAATACCTTCTTAGGGCAGTTTGTGTGCAAATAGAACAGCTTATTAAAGATTCCCTCAATGAGAATGTGTAAACACTGGTCTTGGCCACAAAGAAACAATTTCCTGGGGCAAACTTCATGGTCTGATTTCCCAGAAATAACCTGGAAACTGAACAGAAGAAAACGCCTTATACTGCTTTGTCTGTAGCCACAAAATATACACATAGGGTCCCACCCAGCCTGAATTTAACACTGTGCCCCCAAAAAGAACAAAAATAATAACAAAATCCTATAATGAGTCCATTGTATGTGTAAAAATAGTATCTGCACTACCTGTGGGTGAAAGCCAATATAATTATGGTCCAAGAAACTGAGTTCCTTCAGAGTGGAAATGGGAACAGGTGCCCTGTGATAATATTTTCTAGGCATGAAACCATTCAAGGTTACCTCTGCTCCCCTCAGCTCTACTTAGCTGAAATCCATCCTAGGGTGGAAAAGGAAGAGGGCACTTGCTAATTTACTCAATTTAGAGTATTTAGTGGACCTCAGTGAATATTTACAAGAATATCTAGGGACTTCCCTGGTGGCGCAGTGGTTAAGGATCCACCTGCCAATGCAGAGGACACAGATTCGATCCATGGTCTGGGAAGATCCCACATCCCGCGGAGCAACTAAGCCCATGCACCGCAACTACTGAGCCTGCGCTCTAGGGCCCGCGAGCCACAACTACTGAGCCCACGTGCCACAGCTACTGAAGCCTGCGTGCCACAACTACTGAAGCCCGCATGCCACAACTACTGAAGCCCGTGCACCTAGAGCCCGTGCTCCGCAACAAGAGAAGCCACCGCAGTGAGAAGCCTGCGCACTGCAACGAAGAGTAGCCCCTGCTCACTGCAACTAGAGAAAGCCCACGTGCAGCAACAAAGATCCAACGCAGCCAAAAATAAACATTAAAAAAAAGAATACATCTAACTATCAAATATTAATTTCTTTTAAAAACTGTCATTATTGTAATTGTTGATCTAACAGAAGAAGGTATGTTTAACTATATCTCTACTATGATCTTATACCCCAAATCAGGCTTATCAATGTCTTTTTATCCTACTCCCATCCCATCAGACTAGTTTACTACCAAGATTAGCCTCTTCTGTTAGCAGATTGGAAACTATAGAGTCAACATCAACCTCTCTCTCTCCTCTCCATATACTCAACTGATCAACATTCCTTTAAATATTTCTTAGAAATGCCTCTCATTTTCTCTGCCACTACCATGGTCCAGGTCTTTGGCATCCTGCTCTGATTGCTTCCAACCTTGCCTTTCCACCATTGGTTCTCAACACTAGTTAAACTTTAGAATTACCTCAAAAAATTTAAGAAATACCCAAACCTTTCATACAACTATCCCTAGAGGGTAAGCTCTTGTTGCTTGCCTGCTTCACTCAAAATAATAAGAACTTTTAGTGTAGAGACATGTGGAATTTTTATTATTTTTAAATGGTAGTACTTTATAGTAATATTTATTTTCATACTATCAATGGACACACAAGTATTTCTGGTCCCTCCCTGAGTGTAAAATGACTGTGCCATTTATTTTGTAGGAGAAAATTTTCTTTGCCCCAAATTACCCACAGGTTACAAACTGCTATAATTGAGTTAGGAATGGTTATTGCTATCATATGATATGATTGAAAGATCACAGGACTAGGGGATTTGAATTTTAGTTCTGATTCTTGGGTAAATTATTTATTCTGCTGAGCTTCAGTTTTCTTTTTCTTTAATGAGAATAATAATATTTTCCCTTCATACCTCACAGAATTATTGTCAGGATTAAATGAGATAATATATATGAAAAAGTATGAGAACTACAAATTCCAAATGCCCTCCTCTTCAGTATATACATTTTAGAAATAAAATGTATATACTTCTATTTCTAAATAGACTATAAATCTTTAGACTGCCTACTTTGTTATAAGTAAATATTGCAAATTAAGCAATATTCTGCAAAGAGAAAAAAGCATTTTTCAACAGTTATTGTCTCTATAATCCCATATGCTTGCTGTGCAGCAGAGGCAGCCCTCTCTACTTAAAGAAACTATAAGTCTGAGTATGTGGAACCCCTCTCAGGCTGCCAGCACTTTCTTCCAATTCTGTAATCACTCCTCACTGTCCTTGGCAAACCCTCCCTAAGTCAGCAAGTAATTCCTGCTCCCTAATTTCAAAGACAAGAAAAAGAAGCCAAACCAACAGGTAAACTGCCAGCCATGCATAGGTTCATAAGGCCTGTTATCCTCTAAATTCCCCTGCAAAGGGGGCTGGGAAAAGTATAGGAGAAGCTGCTGCTGAGAGTGAGGGTGCTTGCATCTGGTGAGGGTACCTCCTCATGTGTTTGATGGTGAGAAAGGAGAGTGTGTCTAAACGTAAATTCACAGGATGGCATTGAATGAGTGCAAGGGGAAGGCAGAGGGCCAAGGCTAGTTTCAGCCCAAAGCCACACAGCAGACAGATTTAAATCTGCGTAGGGCCCCACTTAAAGACTAATCTAGACTACCTCCCAATTCAGGGACTAAAAGAAAAGTCCATGGAACTGAAGGGATTTCTAATCATATCCAAACATACTAGATAAATTCTAGTTAAGTTCATATCCCATGGGATCTTAGTCAAAAAAACCCTCTTCTCATAAAATAGAAACTACCTATAACAAACTTCCTTATCCTAGATATTTTGAAACACTGGCAAGTTTTAACAACAACCCAATACGTGATTCTGAATATAAATTTAGAGGATTCTTCAATTAAACTGTATTTAAATGCAATATCCATTTATTTTCTTATTCAGTTGAGAAATTATTTATTGACTATGTTGAAGATAAAATGGCAAAATACATTTCTTCTATCTAAGAGTTTACAATATTGTATTATATTTCTCAATCATTTGGAGTTATTGAATCTTTTGAAAATCTGATGAAAGATACAGCTTCTCTTATCAGAAATACAAAAATACCTGTAAAATTTGCATCGATTTGAAGGTTGAAGACTACCTGATGCTTATTAAGAACCCTTAATGTTGAAAGAAAAATAGGTATGAAGATAATACAAAGTAGCATAATATTAAAGCAATAAGATCTGCTCTAAGAGCTTAGACCAAGGACCATTTATTTAGGTGTAAAATACTCAGGAAAGTATTCATGACGGATGTCACTTTGGGGCTTGTCCTTGAAGGATGAGCAGGACTTTGCCAGACCGAGATGGGGATGGGGAGACAACATTTAATGCTACAGGAATAGGATAAACAAAAGTAGGGGATAACATATGTGTGTGAATATTAGGCATGTCCAAACAAGAAAAAATGTAAAGTTCCACTAAAAAGTCTAGATTTCATCCTACATATAATGTCAAGTCATTAATGTTTTTTAAACAAAAGAGGGAAATGGCCAGAATGGTGCGTTAGAAGGATTATCCTAGTGACAAAGAGCAAATTAGTGCGGATAAAACTTAAAGATAGAGAGAAGGTTATTGCAGTGGTATAAGGGACAAGTAATGAGTCAGTGGCAGTAAGGCTCATATAACTAATGCCCCTTCAGAGGTAGAACCAAGTAAAATTGGCTATTGATTAAAATGTGGAGGGTGCAGGAAAAGGAGGGATTAGAGGTGATTACAAAGATATCTCTTTTAAAAATGTTAGGAAACACAGGAAATGAAGCTCATTTTGAGGGGAAGATCAGTTTATTTAGGGTAGATTGAGTTTGAGCAATTAGTTATTCCTGAAAATAAGACTTTGCTTATTAATCCATCCATTAGAATACTAATGGTATTAATAAATACGATATTAAAAGAAAAGGGACTAAAACCAAATCTTGAGACTTCATAAGGAAATTGTTCAATCGCCCAGTTTTCAACCCTTATTCAAACAGGTAGGAGTTCAGTGACTAGTTTGCAACTCCTATCACATTTCCAAGTCCCAGCCTCTTTAATTTTAGACTTTGCAACATAAAGAGACCAATCTACAGTATATAAAAACAGAAGGTGTTCCAATACTCAGCAATAAGCAGAAACAAGCAATGTTGCCAACTCATCAAAAATATTGATTTCTTCCAAAGAGAAAGAATCTCATCAAAAGGGTTTAGGCAACAGTTACCTGACAACAGCAGGCACCAGAACTTTTATCAGAAACCAGCTTCCTGCCTCAGACTCAGCCTTCGCTGAATAGACTGAGAGCTAAATGAGACACAACAAAACATCTAATGCAAACTTCCTTAAGTAAACAAAAAAGCTGATGTCCAAGGATATTAAGGAAGTCACTTTGGTAATAAACAACTAGAACTTTTGTCTCCCATTTCAGGTATGCTTTCCTCAGCCCCATATTTTCAAATGTTTCCTTGTGTATGAATTAACCCAGTGGATTTAGAGTTAACCTATGTCCCACAGGAGAATATCAAGCTGCCATACTGATGGATTATTGGGGTTGTTTCCAGCTGTTTGCGCAGAACCACTCATATAGCTGGCTGAGATGAGGGATGAGTGACTACTCACATGTGTGCTTAGTGAGAAAATGGTTAGAAAGCAGAAACAGTTTCTCATAGGTGTCCTCTACCTTCCCAGTGGCTGCTAAGAGATCTGATATCAAAGGATTCTATGTTGTCCACCCTCCAGCCTGCCCTTCTCTCTCACTGAGTCTCGTGCCCTCAAATTAGCTATCCCTATTCCTTACTTGAGAGAATGCTAGTGCTTAAAAATTACTACTCTATGGAATAAAGAAGCAATGTAATGAAAATGGTCTTTGAACTTCAGAGTTTGGGAAGCTATGTTGAAAGGGTCCCTTCACTACATTGTTACAGGAGCAGAAACCAAAAACTTTATCCAAAATTGTTGGAAAATCAGACTCTCTAGGAGCAGGACTCAGGAAACTGTTCAACAAACTCCACAGGACTCTAATGTTCAGCAAGTTTAAAAAATCCCCAGTATAATGTGTATTCAAATTGTTTTCCCTAAAGTTATATTTTGGGTGTTCCATTTCAATAGTTAATCTAAAACTCTTGCATGGGAAAAAAGCAACACAAAACTGCTGGAGATAAATGTGGCAATGCAAGTACTGGAACCAGAAGGTTTTGGAGATTTCATCCAGCATCCTGTTTCTCATGTAGAGGAATGCCTCATGCATTGCAGAAATTTCCCAATGTTGCACATTCATGGAAAGGAAGATTGAGTCTGTCTATTTTCCAATCTTTTTCTTTAGATTACTGATAGAAAGTAAAGTTCAAGAAAAGGATATCAATTTCAACTTAATTTCTGAAGGATAAATAAAGAAACTAAATGTAGACAAAATTTGATAACCAATTTATTCTTCATATGCTAAATCATTAACTCGTTCTCTGCTTAGGTACCAAACAAAGATTTATGTGCCCAAAAATATTCAACTCACTTGACACTTTACATAAGAAAAAACAGCAGGCCTCTCACTTAGTGAGACTCTGCTTCATGGCTATTTATACACGGAGTAGAATAACAAATCATTAGGACATGTTTGAGAGGGGGAAAAGGCATGAATAACTACAGTGCTTATATTTCATGTGTGTCAGTCTACTATCTGAGCATTTATAGAGCCCACAGGAGGAATTTTTTGATATTTCTTTTCAGTTAAAACCAGCTGGTAAAATTTATAGCTTTTCTGGTTCACAGAAAGCTATGGCCTTTGTACAGGAAGAGTGTTGGGCTTCTAGGAAGTAGAGAATAAATGATATTACTGAGAAATATTACTTTTCAACTTATTTTATACTGGCTCTATATCACAGTCTAACTTCAATGTTTCTCCAGGACCTTCTAAAATCACAGAAAAAGAAATCATATTGGAAAATTAGATTAGTCTTACAGAATGACTATCTCAAGGGAGGAACAGTTTACTGTGTTAGATCAAGTTTCTTGTATATAAAGTCAGGTTGTACCTGCACACAAATGTTCCTTAAAATATTATACTTATTAGCTAAGGTAAAGCTAATAAGCTAAGGTAAGCTAATAAGCTAAGGTAAGGTAAAGCTAAGGTAAAGCTAATCTCAGCAAGATTTGTTAGATCTTACTTTACATCAGCACTAAATATTACCTATTATAAGGAATATTTTCTCTGTAAAATAGACAGCTGGAAAATATAGACAAAATGGGGCTAGTCTGGTATCAAGTGACACACTCCAGAGGCCATACAATAAATTTCAGAATATTTGGGGTACATTGAAATTATACTTATTGTGACAGGATGAAGATTCTTACAACATGAATTTTTCAAGCATGAGAGAGGATTCTGGTAGACTGGCAATGCTCTGTTTCTTAACCTGACTGGTTACTTTGTGAAAATCAGTGAACTATATTTTTTTAATACTTTTCTATACATTTGTTACATTTCACAGTTAAAAGTCAAAAGAGACCATATTTCAACCATTCGTTAATCTCTGGTGCCTCCTAAGAACACATTAAAATTAAATTGAAAGGATTTTTTTAAGTTCCAAACCTACAGAGCAAAAAGAACAGAAGAGGATAAAATAGAAAAGAGAGATGTCAACTAAATATTGGAAGGTGGAAAGTACATGGACTTATAATAACTGACTTAGAAGACAAGAGAAAATGAAATTCTTGCCTAGAAACAAGATGCAAACCTTGAAGAACCATAAAAAGACTCTCAAGCTGGGTCTACCAGGTACCTCTGAAGTTCAGGTTCTGGTGGGACTGAAGATAGGATTGGTTATCTGTGTATAAGAACAGTTAAAACACAGTGGTTCTACTCCATGTGTTGCTGACTAGAATCTTCCTTTCCCCACTGCTCTGCAGTGACACTAATGTCATAAATCAAGTGTACATATATATGTGAATCTGTTTCTGGACTCACTGGTTTGTCTTTTCTTATGCCAATATCTCATGCTCTATTTACAATAACTATGTAATAAATAAGTCCTGATATCATGTAGGGTAAGACTTACCATTTTATTCTTTTTAAAGTTGTCTTTGCTATTCTTGACCCTTTGCATTTTCATACACGTTTCATCATTATTTTGTCAAACACATATACACGTACATACACACACCACACCCCACTGCTGAGTTTTAATTGAGATTGTTTTGAGTAATAGATAGATTTGGTAGAATGAACATCTATACAGATGTAGATTCTTACTTAGATCTTTAAAAATTTCTCTTGATAATATTTTTAGTGTTGTGTGGAATTTTTGTACCTCTGATTTAAATTGGATTTTAAAAAGTTATTATAAATAATATATTGTTGTTTAATAAAAACCTGTTGTTAATATTAAAAAAAGGAGCAGTTAAACCCTTAGATATCCTCCATCACCCCAAAAAAGACTAAAGAGCTTGAACCTTAGAAGCTTTGCACTAGGAGTCCTTGGGCACAGCTGGGGGCAGAAATGCCATAGTGAGTGAAATTCTAGCTACTAAATAGCAAGATCCTTAATCCCACCTCCCCATCCTCCATCTTGACTCTTGGAATGCTGGCAGTAAGTTATAAGTATCTTATAACCCTAAGCAACCCTAAGTTATAAGTATCTTATAACCCTAAGCAAGAAGGTAAAGTTAAAGAATTTCTACCTTGGAAAACTAACCATGAATAAAGAAAATATCCACATACTCAAAGCTGACTGAACAATGGAGAAGTGTGCTCCCCACCCAAATAACCTACAGAGAACACAGTTTAATCAACACACCCTGAAGACACACACTCACACACACACACCTTTTGGCCAAATCTTTAATCCTTCATTCTTAATTATAAACAGGAAAAACTTACCAGATATCAGAAGAAAAATCTTTGACATGAATGATAGTGACAAATATAAATGAAAAGAAAAATGAAGCCCAGAAGAAATAGAGTCAATACAAAGAACAAAATACAACTTTAAACACTGAAATTAATATCCTCAAAGATATTTTTTTAAGTGCTAAGTAATGGGGATCAGTGAAAATGTTTATGATACTAAAGATAAAGACACCACAAGCCTCCAAAGAGAAAAGCAGACTGCCAACGAAAGAGTGGGAATTAGAATGTTTCAGACTTCTCAATTGCAATACTGGACTCTGGGGGAAAAATGGCACAATACCTTAAAATTCTGAGGGAAATTGGTATACAACCTAGAATTCTATAACAATCCAAATTGGAAATCAAATGGGAGCATAGAATAAAGATATTTTCAGTCCTATAAGTTCTCCAGAAAATTTCTCTGTCATGTATCTATTCTCAGTAAGCTACTGAAAGATGTATTCCACCAAAACTAGGGAGTAAATCAAGAAAAAGGAAGCTAAGAGGTCCATAAAACACAAAAGAGTAAAGAAGTAAGTTTATAGAATATTAGAATTAGTTAACAGCAATACTTATATAATATTTTAAGTAAGTTAAGAGAAATCCCAGGACAATACTGGGATTTCAAAGTATTGAAAAGACAGCAACTAGTCTGCATTGAAAACATGATGAAGGAAAGCTTCAGACAGGATGTTCCTAAGAAAATATTAAATTGATAAATTACCTAATGTCTGAACGTATGGAGAGGAAATTTGAATTTCTGACATGAAGTTTAAGGATAATTAGTCATGGATACAAAAAAAAAACAACTAAGGAAACCAAAAAGGAGTAAGGGAAAAGGCCCAAGAGAAAGGAAAATTATCACACAAGAACTCAGACTTCCAACCAAGATGAATTAACAGAGGCTGGACTTACTCTACCACCTGAAGCAAACAATAAAAAAGACAGTGGTTTTTAAGACACTGAACACTAAGTAACAAAAGACAGTGATCTCTGGGAGAATGCTCCAACAAATAGCATAATACATATTATTCTTAAATACACACAAAACACACCATACTATGGGCCATGAAAAAAAAAAGACACAACAAAAAAAGACAAATACTGTTAAGTCACTCATATGTGGAATATAAAAAAGCCAAATATAGAAACAGAGGCTAGAATGGTGGTTACCAGGACCTGGGGAGTAGGGGAAAAGGAGAGCTGTTGGTCAAAGAGTATAAACTCCAGTAATAAGATGAATAAATTCTGGAGATCTAATGTACAACATGGTGATTATAGTTAACAATACTGTATTATATACTTGAAAGTTGCTAAGAGAGTATATCTTAAATGTATTCACCACACACACACACACACACAAAGTGGCATAATGCAAGTGTTAGCTAATGCTATGGTGGCAAGCATTTTGGAATATATAAGTGTATCAAATCAATACGAGGTACACCTTAAACTTACATAATGTTATACATCAATTATATCTCAATAAAGCTGGGGAAAGAAGTCTCAGCCTAAAAAAGTCTGCATTGCCAACTTCATACAAGATTGGGGAATTGCAAATTAAAAGAACAAGTTACCACTACATACCTATTAGAATGGCCAAAATCCAAAACACCAACAATATCAAATGCTGGTGAGAATATGGAGCAACAGAAGTGCTCATTCATTTCCAGATGAGAATGCAAAATGGTACAGTCACTTTGGAAGACAGTTTGGCAGTTTCTTACAAAACTAAACATACTCTTACCATACAATCCAGCAAGGGTGCTCCTTATTATCTACTCAAATGAGTTGAAAGCTATGTCCACACAACAATCTTCACATGGATGTTTATGGCAGCTTTATTCACAATTACCAAAACTTGGGAGCAACCAAGATGACCCTCAATAGGTGAATATATTCGTAAACTGTGGTACATCCAGACAACGGAGTACTATTCAACACTAAAAAGAAATGAGCTCTCAAGTCACAAAAAGAAATAGAGGAAACTTAAGTGCATATGACTAAGTGAAAGAAGCCAAATACAATGAAATAAGAATAAATCTAAGCAGAGGTGTGAGAGACTTCTATACCCAAAACTACAAAACGTTGTTAAGAGAAACTAAAGACTTAAATACATGGAGAGCTATACTTTGTTAATGGGTCACAAAACTCAACATTAAGATGTTAGTTCTCCCCAAATTGATGTATAGATTTTAAAAATCCAATGAAAAATCCCAGCAGGACTTTTATAGAAGTTGACAAACTGATTCTAAAATTCACTGTAAATGCAAAGGACAGCCATGAAAATTCTGAAAAAGAACAAAGTTGAAGGATTAACACTTCCTGATTTCAAGAATCATCATACAACTATAGTGAAAGTATCCAGGGAGGCTGCACAGCCCCTCAGAACCTTCAGGGTCCTGGGGACAGCAGGAGGGCCTGGAGCTGGAGCAGCATCTGGTACCCACCCTCTTCCCACAGCACCACCAGGGGGCCATGTCTAATGGGGTTTACTTCCTGCCCAGCAGGCCAACATAGATGTGAAGGCAGAGATGCTCGGCAAGCCTCTAGTGGACTCCCTGGTGTGGCTAGAGGATTATACACCTAAGAACCCAGAAACAGTGACTGGCTATTCCCTGAACAATGCTGACTTTGGAGCCTCAGATCCACAAATAATTTAGCTCATCTCCCTAGCTGCCCAGAAATTCATCTCAGGTTTTGCTAATGATGTCCAGCAAGACTGAAAAATGAAGAGCACAAGCTCTGGCATCTCCTGAAGCAAGAGAAAGGACCATAAGTACTCTCTGACCATGGAGGAGTTGATCTCTGCCCTCAGTGAGTATGACATCAATGTAAAAAAGCCAAAATACTTCACCTGAGCCACCCAACCTAAATGTCCCCATATCCCCGCACCAGCTTATTTTCATCATAACTTCATCTTGACAAGTTAAAAAAAAAACTTGTAAAACATTGCTTGTAAAACAATACAGTAAAAACAATGTGATATCTGAATCAATATACATAAGTAGATGAATGGAGTAGAATGGAGAGCTAGAAATAGACCCACATGTGTGATTTTCCATAAAGATGCAAAGGAAATTCAGTGGAGAAAAGGAAGTCTTTTCAATAAACAGTGCTGGAACAATTGGAATTCCATATTCAAAAAAAAAAAGAACTTTGATTTATACCTCACATCATATACAAAAATTAAACCAAAATGAATCATAAGCCTAAAAGTAAAACCTAAAATTATAAAACATCTAGAAGAACAATTAGGAGAAAATCTTTGTGACCTTGAGTTAAGCAAAGATTTCTTGGATACAACACTATTAGCACAATCTATAAAAGAAAAAAATTAATAAAATGAACTTCAATAAAATTTTAAACTTTTGTTTTTTGAAAGCTTCAAAACTTAAGAAAATAAAGACAAGCCACAAACTGGGAGAAAACATTTGTAAATCATAGATCTGATAAACGACTTTTATCAGAACATATAAAGAAGAATTTAAAACTCAACAATAAGAAAACTTTTAAAACTCAATTTTAAAAATGAGCAAAGGATGTGAACATACACTTCATTAAAGAAGATATGCAAGAGGGAGCATTACTCAACAAAGTAAAGGCCATATATGACAAGCCCACAACTAACATCATACTCAATGGTGAAAAGCTGAAAGCATATCCTCTAAGATCAGGAACAAGACAAGAATGCTCACTCTCACCAATTTTATTCAACATAGTATTAAAAGTCCTAGCTACAGCAATCAGACTAGAAAAAGAAATAAAAGGAATCCAAATTGAAAAAGAAGTAAAAACAGTCACTGTTTGCAGATGACATGATACTATACATAAAATCCTAAAGATGCCACCAGAAAACTATCAAACCTCATCAATGAATTTTGTAAAGTTGCAAGATAAAAAACTAATATACAGAAATCTGTTGCATTTCTGTACACTAACAACAAACTATCAGAATGAGAAATTAAGGAAACAATCCCATATACCACTGCATCAAAAGGAATAAAATACCTAGGAATAAATCTACCTAAGACAGTAAAAACCTGTACTCAGAAAACTATAAGACACTGATGAAAGAAATTGAAGATGACACAAAAAGATGGAAAGATATACTGTGTTCTTGCATTAGAGAAATTAATATTGTTAAAGTGACCATAATACCCAAAGTAACCTTGGGTAGTATGAAATCCCTGCCAAAATATAATTTAGTGCAATTCAGTGTATACCTGTCAAATTACCAATGGCATTTTTCACAGAACTAGAACAAATAATTTCTAAATTTGTATGGAAACACAAAAGACCCTAAATAGCCAAAACAACCTTGAGAAAGAAGAACAGAACTGGAGAAATCATGCTCCCTAACCTCAGGCTATACTGCAAAAGCTACAGTAATCAAAACAGTATGATACTCACACAAAAACAGACACATAGATCAATGGAACAGAATACAGAGCCCATAGATAAACCCAAGCATTTATGGTCAGTTAATCTACAACAAAGGAGGTAAGAATATACAATGGAGAAAAGGCAGTCTCTTCAATAAGTGGTGCTAGGAAAACTGGATAGCTACCTATAAAGGAAGGAAATTAGAACATTCTCTGACACCATATACAAAAATAAACTCAAAGTGGATTAAAGAACTAAATGTAAACCATAAAACTCCTGGAGGAAAAAATAGGCAGAACGCTCTTTGACATAAATCTTAGCAATATTTTTTTGGATCTGTCTCCTAAAGCAAAGGAAATAAAAGCAAAAATAAACAACTGAGACCTAATTAAACTTAAAATCTTTTGCACAGCAAAGTAAACCATCAACAAAATGAAAAGACAACCTAATAAATGTGAGAAAATACTTGCAAATGATATTACCAATAAGGGGTTAATATCTAATGTATATAAACAGCTCATACAACTCAACATCAAAAAAACCACAACTCAACTTTTAAAAAGGCAGAAGACCTGAATAGACATTTTTCCAAAGAGGAAATGCAGATGGCCAAGAGGCACATGAAAAGATGCTCAACATTGCTAATCATCAGGGAAGTGCAAATCTAAACCACAATGAGGTATCACCTCACACCTGTCAGAATAGCTATCATCAAAAAGAACACAAATGACAAACGCTGGTGAGGATTTGGTGAAAAAGGAGCACTTATACACTGTTGGTGGGAATGTAATTGATGCAGCCACTGTGGAAAACAGTATAGAAGCTTCTCAAAAAACTAATAATAGAACTACCATATGACCCAGCAATTCCACTCTGAGTATATATCAAAAAACAACAACATCAGCAACACTAATTTGAAAAGATACATGCATCCCAATATTCATAGTAGCATTATTTACAATTGTCGACATGGAAGCAACCTAAGTGTCCATCAACAGATGGATGGATAAAGAAGATATATATATACACACACACACACACACACACACACACACACACACACACACACACACACACAATGGAATACTACTCAGCTATGAAAATGAACGAAATTTTGCCATTTGCAGCAACATGGGTGGACTTGGAGGGCATTATGCTAAGTATAATAAGTCAGACAGTGAAAGACAAATACTGTGTAATATCACTTATATGTGGAATCTAAAAAATACAACAAACTAGTGAATATAACAAAAAAGAAGCAGAGTCACAGATATAGAGAACAAACTAGTGGTTACCAGTGGGGAGTGGGAAAGTAGAAGGGAAAATACAGGAGGGGGGGATTAAGAGATACAAACTATTATGTAAAAAATAAGCTACAAGTATATATTGTACAACACAGGGAATATAGCCATTATTTTATAATAACTATAAATGGAGTATAACCTTTAAAAATTATGAATCACTATATTGTACACCTATAACTTATATAATATTGTACATCAATTATACTTCAATTAAAAAAAGAAGACGATATGCAGATGGCAAATAAGAACATAAGAGATGCTTAATGTCATTAGTTATTAGGGCAACAGAAATTAAAACCACAATGAGTTAAAACTATACACCTAGTAGAATGGCTAAAATTAAAAAGACCAAAGACTGACAATACCAAGTGTTGGAGAGGGTGTGAAAGAATTGGAACTCTCATTTCACCCCTAGGCACTTAACCAAGAGAAATGAAAACTTATATCCATATAAAGATTTGTAAATGAATGTTCAATGAATGTTCATAGTGTTTTTATTTATAATGGCTAAAAACTGGAAACAACACAATCATCCATCATCAGGTGCACACACACACACACACACACATACACACAAAAAGGTAGTACATCCATACAATGGAATACAATTCAGCAATAAAAGTAAACAACCTATTGTGATTTGCAACCACATGATTGACTCTCACAATAATTATGTTAAGTGGAAGAAGCCAGACCAAAATAGACTCATGCTCTATGATTCAATTATGTAAAATGCTTGAAAACACAAGCTAATCTTTATGACAAAATGTGTATCAGTGATTGTCTATGAGGTGATGGGCAGTATGGAGAGATTATAAAGGGACACAAGAAAACTTTTGAGAGTGATGGGTATGTTCATTATCTTGAATGTGGTGATGGTTTCATGGGAGTAAACACATGTAAAATCTTATCAAATTTCTACTTTAAATGTGTATCTTATTGTATTGTGTATTATACCTCTGTAAAGTTGTTATTAAAAGCTATAAATCAAATGAAATATAACTGTAGATATTAGTAATATTTACATAATCATAATAATATAAAAACTGAGTAAGACATCTTTTTTAAGAAGCTGGAAGCTGAGTTATTAAGTTGCATTTTTCTGATTTCTATTGAGGTTTCATACTTCTTTATATACTGATTGGTCATTTGGGATTTTTCCTTCTATGGATTGCTTATTCAAGCACTTTGCCTTTTATGGATGGTTTTCCTATGTTATCCTTGCTGATTTGCAGGAGTTCCTTATATAGTCTAGATATTAATCCCTTTTTGGTTATATGTGCTGCAAATGTCTTCTTTCAGTCTGTCCCTGTCAGTTAACTTTGGCTAACTCCTTCCTCTTCTTTGCAGGCCACCTAAATTTCCCTACCCAAAACACTAGGCAGGTCACAACTTCAACTGACTGTATGTGTCAACTGTTTCAACCTTATCACTCACTGCTCTCCTGAAATTTAGTATTCCAAATAAACTAAAAAATATCTTAAAGGAATCTTCTATATTATGAAATCAATGAGTTTGCCTGGAGAATAAATTTGCCCCAGTCAGAGAAATCTATACATAACTTTAGAAAATAGTAGGCTATGTAAAGGGGTGATAAGAGAAATAATGTGTTTTGTTAAACTTAGTCCACCTCTACCCCTCAAATTTCCCATATCCACTTATTTATTTTTGAGGCAGTAAAGTGCAGTTGTAAACCTTTCAGATGATAGACATGATTTCAAGTCATGAGCCTCCATCTCCCATGTAAAATGGAATAGGTAATATCTACCTCACAGAACTGTTTCGAGGATGCATTATGACAGTGTAAGTGCTTAATTAGCACAGCACCTAGGCCATAGTTAGCACCCAGTAAATGGTAGCCATTATTATTACCTAGACTGCTCTCTCCCAGCCCATTCTCTCTTTCAACCCAGCAAAAATACTTTTACTTATACTTTTTTATACTTTTTTAATTTTTAAAAAATTTTTATTGGAGTATAGTTGATATACAATGTGTTAGTTCAGGTGTACAGCAAACTGAGTTAGTTATACATATACATATATCCATTCTTTTTTCTTCTACTTATATTTTAAAGCTTCGTTCAAAAGACATCTCTTCCATAAAAGCATCTCCACATCAGTGCAAGCTGACTTCAGTACACCATTGCTTAAATCCCATCTTCACCCCTAAAATATTCATCACGCCAAAATATTCATCACTCTCTTTTCTGTGATCTCAAGCTCATTATCCATTTTACTTACATGTGTATGAGAATACGGCGATGAGATCAATATGTGACTATTTCCCACAATAAAATGTGAACTCCCTGAAGTCAGGAATAATTACCTCCATCACTCATTTTTAATACAATGAAGGGTTTTCTTCTTAAATATTGCTAGCAACTAGACTAAACATGTTATACAGATGCAAATGATAAAGGGATCAAAGTAAAGAGAAACAATATTTTGACCTATCATAAAGAAAACTATCTTTTAAAGTAACAGAAGAAGGAGGAGGGAAGAGAAAAAGAGGAGGAGGAAGAAAGGGGGGAAGAGAAGAAGGAGAGGTGGAAAAAGGTGGTGAAGAAGAATCCTATAAAAGATTCGGAATATAATATCTATTGCTGATTAAAGGCACAGTGTCAGCCACCTTTCATTTTTAATTTTATGTAAAAGAAAGTCATATCAGTTTTCTCAACATGTCAATGTGAAAGCTCGCATGGTGAGAAACTTTACTTATATATGGA
This sequence comes from Neophocaena asiaeorientalis asiaeorientalis, assembly GCF_003031525.2. Classification (NCBI taxonomy): domain Eukaryota; kingdom Metazoa; phylum Chordata; class Mammalia; order Artiodactyla; family Phocoenidae; genus Neophocaena; species Neophocaena asiaeorientalis. Next base: position 6,160,423 of record NW_020173215.1, read on the forward strand.
ATCTTTCACTTCTGGGTGAAAATTAAATACTTAATTAAAATTACTGTTATGGACCCCCTGTCTATAACACTCATCTTTCTGAAGAGGGGTGTCATATGTTGCAACACCCATAGTGTGAAAGCCAAAGTCCCCAGTCTAAAAATATTTCCATTCTATTTTAATGATGATTTAATAAAAAAGGGAACACGTATTTGAGTCAATATTTAAATAAGGTTTAGTATTTAAGTGGAAAGTTTTTGTTTTAATTTTTTACTTTTGATGTAAAGTAATTTATTTAATATCCACATACCTGAATAATGTTTACCTTACTCCCTGGTGATAAAGTAATTTTTAAAATTAAAAATGAGTATTTATGACTTTATACATTATTTTTGTCTTTTGAGTATGTTCTGGTTATCTATTTCTTTAAAAAACTCACTGAAAATTGGATTGACTTAAAACAACAGTCATTTTGTTATTTCCACTGGTTTCTGTAGGCCAAGAATTTAGGGAAGGCTCATCTGAGTGGTTCTGGCTTGGGGCCTCTTATGAAATTCATGTATCATGCCTTAGAACTTTCTGAGGTCTTAAAAGAATATTCTAGCCCTATCTTTCCCTTAGGTCTTTGTCCTAAAGCCCTTTTTAAATTTGAGAACAATTTGCTTTCTGAAAAGACTGCTCTGAATCCTTTGCATTTCCTAAGAATTTCACTCAGAACTGAATAATTTGCTCGTGAGTTCATCACTCTCCTCTTTTATTTTATTATAGGCAGCAAGAAAAGCCATATCACTGAGTTCATTAGGAACACAGTCTATGTTCCACATTCACACAGGCAAGAATTTTGCTAAACTTTCTGCCGCTACATAACAAGGGTCCCTCTTTCTCCAACTTCCAATTATGATTTCCTCCTTTTGCTTTAAGCCCTTTCAGACAGTCTTCTTGAGACCCTTTAGGCTACTGCTTAGGCTCTCCTCGAGTTTCTTCCAGCTTTCACCAACAAACCTCCCTAGGTACTTCAGGGTTTCACTAACAGTCTCTTCCTAAAGGATTCTGTCCACTTGAGATTTTTGTTATGTCAGCACTCCATTTCTGCATCCAGTTCTGCTCCAATTATCTATTGCTACATGATAAATCACCCCAAAATGTAGTTGCTTAAAACAACAATCATTGTATTCTCTTTCATGATTTCTGTAGCTCAGAAATTCAGAAAGGGATCAGTTTACGGTTCTGGCTCAGAGTCCCTTATTTGTAGTCACACAGTAGATAGATTGGAACCATGAGGAGCTGGAGTAGCTGGGACGGCTAGACACATCTCTCCTAACTTGTAGATTCAATGTTCCTCTATGTATTCTCTCCATGTAGGCTAATTTCAGCTCCCTCACAGCACAGCAGTATCAGGGGAGTTGGTCAGCTTCCATGGTCTGACTTCCTCCAAGTCATACCAAGAGAACTAAATAGAAGCTTATATTCTGTTCTTTGCTAGTATCATAAGTAATGCAAAGTCACCTCAACTGGACTCCATTTGTGAAGCAATTACAATCCTACCCAAATTCAAGTTGAGGGAACAAATTAAGACTCCATCTTTTAATGGGTGAGTGGCAAGGTTCTAAAAGTGTATGTGACATGGGAGTTATTTTGCAACCATTTTCCAAAAATACAATCTGCTACATAATAATACTTTTAGACTTTGTTCCATATGGTTTCTTTCTCTAGCTATTTTTAAGTGGGAAGTAAAACAAACCATCAGCCCTTGGAACAGTACCCCAGTTGAGGATGGAGGGAGGGGCCGTCATTTAACACTAGGTAGCCATGGGCTTTTTTTTTTTTAACCATGACTTCAAATTATGGATCCATAATCCTGATTACTATACAAAATTAGGTTTTCAGTGCATACTTTAAAGGGAATCCATGCTTCTTTTTTCTTGAAAATGTCTATTTATAAATACAATTGTTTTGTTACTCTTCTGTGAAATGCTAGAGTACCTTGCTATTGTGTAACCTTAATTCCTCTACACTGAGTGGTATAAAATATTAAACATTTATTTCTCCACTCATTTTCCATACATGTAGCAACATATATAAATCTTTCTTTTAAATAACTTTATCAATACACCAAAGAACAATAATAGTCATATCTGATTGATGAAGTTCAAAGTCATTTTTATTTTTTTTAAATGTTTTCTACATTGACCAAATTGTGTAGTGAAAATTATTTTTACTGTTGGAGAGGAATCAAAACTCTTTGCAATTTAACTTTATCCCCTTGCACAGTATGTTACGTGCTGAAAACTTAAGAATAATTATATTTTCAGTGATTCCAACACCTCCATATGTCAGTATGTATTGCCATAAGCACATACTTAGGAGAAAGGCAATATATGAAAATAAAATTTAATAAGCAGTTTAATACATCTAATACCATATATACACATGTATATAACTCACTACTGCTTTAAAGAGGTATTAATAAAATGATACTGTATCCCCCTAGAAAGAGGGACCCATCCATCATGCAAAATGTGGTTTGTGATTCTGTGGCAATTTGGGGAAGCAGAGCTTCTTAACCCACTCCTGCTATCCACACAACCCCCCCATTTGCTTTTACAACTGAGAAACAGATATAATTAGACAGTGTGACTATCTCTTGTCTCTGACTAAAGTGAAATTTCTGGAATTGAATATACTCCAGATTTTTTGGACATTCTAATTCCAATTGTTGTGTCTCATAAGTATGTTTACATCTTCATTTTTGATGGAAAAAGTAGTCCCATACCTACAGGTCTTCCATGCTAACATCTCTAGCAAGTCCTATGCCAACACACAAACATCAGTCCAGGTGAAAATATAACGTGGCAGCTTTGAATTGGAAAGAGCATGGATTTTGGAGTCAGAAAGACCAGTGTTCAAATCCCTACTAGTCCCTGTATTACCTCTGGAATGTTTAGCAAATTCCTTCTCTCTGAGCCTCTATTACCTTGATTGTAGTAATGGTTTCACAGGTGTTTGGGTATGTTCAAATCCGTCAAATTGTATGCATTAAGTATGCGCAGTTCTTTGTATATTAATTACACCTCAATAAAGCTGTTTCAAAAAGTATTGTATGGTATAATATACCTACCTCAGAAAGTAGATCTGAGGAATCTATGCAAGGCTATAAAGTGCATGATCCATGAGTAGTCTGGAAGTTATTTTTTGGTAGTAAAGGCTTAACTTTATTTACTCGGATAATTGCAGGGTTCTAAGAAATGCCAAGAGAAAAGAGGAGGAAGTGGAAGTATTAGACAAGAGAGACAGTCTTTCCTTCAAATAACTGCTTTCCTTCAAATAACTTTGCTTTCTTCAAAAGCAATAGAATTTATTTCCTGAGAAACAGAGACTGCTAAGGCAGGCTAACTAAGGGACTGTTTTAGCTTTAGCTCTTTGAGAACAAGGCCTGGATTCCACCTCCAACCTTTGTAAAGCTGACTTGTTAGGGTTCATACCCATTCTAATGCAAACATATGAAAACAATTAAACAGCTAAATTCCAGCCTGGCTTCTCAATACTATGGCTTATTAGCTCTTAGCAGGGGATACTGCTGTGGCCAGAAACCTGGTTTACTACAGAGTGATTTCTGCAGAGAATATAAAATCATATCAGCAGGTTTGTTACAAATCACATCTTGGCAATAGAATAAAGCTTGAATATTCAACTGGCAGTGTGTGTATGTGTACCTCCTATATGACCATGTCCACCCTAGAAGATTAAAGTGGAAAATTAAAAATAGCCTAGATAATTTGGATAAGAGGAACAATAATAAAACTTGCTGTTTATTCATGGAGAAAAATGGTGATGTTTCCAATATCTGAATTATATGAACTCAAAAAATTTGAACACCCAGCTCTCATTCATATTTACAGATAATTTTGTCAACATATTTAAAGGAAATTTCCTAACTTTCTACTTTCTTTTATCTGTTTGACACAGCTCAGTATTAGAGAATTGGCAGGAGCAAGATCTTCCAAAGACACTGTCCACTGATGTGAAACCATCACATTTAAATCCAGCTGAAAATACAGGTAGAATTATTTCAATTTCTATAAACCAAGATACAATCCTTTTTAAAAGGTGCAATAGTTGTAAAATCTTTAGATAATCAAAGTGACTATTTTTAATCATATAAAAATGATGCATTTCACATCCACCTATCATGGAGCAATTGAGAAATTACTCTGAGGTAAAGTCTAACTCCGTAGAAATAATATAATAATATATCCTAAAACTCCACATCATAAGCGTGATTTTTCATTCACTATAAAAATACCTGTGTGATGTAAGTAAAGGCAGTTTGTCTCCAGGTTATGAAAATAATTACTTCATAAAAATAGAAATGGAAGGAATCAAATATTATGAATGTTCAGAAAATCAGTAGGGATTAGGAACCAAGACGGCAGAGTAGAAGGACGTGCTCTCACTCCCTCTTGCGAGAACATCAGAATCACAACTAGCTGCTGGACAATCTTCGATAGGAAGACACTGGAACTCACCAAAAAAGATACCCCACATCCAAAGACAAAGGAGAAGCCACAATGAGACAGGAAGAGGGGCGCAATCACAGTAAAATCAAATCCCATAACTGCTGGGTGGGTGACTCACAGACTGGAGAACACTTAGACCACAGAGGGGAAGAGGGGCGCAATCACAGTAAAATCAAATCCCATAACTGCTGGGTGGGTGACTCACAGACTGGAGAACACTTAGACCACAGAAGTCCACCCACTGGAGTGAAGGTTCAGAGCCCCACGTCAGATTCCCAACCTAGGGGTCTGGCAACAGAAGGGGGAATTCCTAGAGAATCAGACTTTGAAGGCTAGTGGGATTTGACTGCAGGACTTTGACAGGACTGGGGGAAACAGAGACTCCACTCTTGGAGGATGAACACAAAGTAGTGTGTGCATCAGGACCCAGGGGAAGGAGCAGTGACCCCAGAGGAGACTGAACCAGACCTACCTGCTAGTGTTGGAGGGTCTCCTGCAGAGGTGGACAGTGGCTGTGGCTCACCATGGGGACAAGGACACTGGCAGCAGAAGTTCTGGGAAGTACTCCTTGGCATGAGCCCTCCCAGAGTCCACCATTAGCCCCACCAAAGAGCCCAGGTAGGCTCCACTGCTGGGTTGCCTCAGGCCAAACAACCAACAGGGAGGAACCCAGCCCCACCCATCAGCAGTCAAGCGGATTAAAGTTTTACTGAGCTCTGCCCACCAGAGCAACAGTCCGCTCTACCCACCACCAGTCCCTTCCAACAGGAAACTTGCACAATCCTCTTAGATAGCCTCATCCACCAGAGGGCAGACAGCAGAAGCAAGAAGAACTAGAATCCTGCAGCCTCTGAAACAAAAACCACATTCACAGAAAGATAGACAAGATGAAAAGGCAGAGGGCTATGTACCAGATGAAGGAACAAGATAAAACCCCAGAAAAACAACTAAATGAAGTGGAGATAGGCAACCTTCCAGAAAAAGAATTCAGAATAATGATAGTGAAGATGATCCAGGACCTGGAAAAAGAATCTAGGCAAAGATAGAGAAGATGCTAGAAATGTTTAACAAAGACCTAGAAGAATTAAAGAGCAAACAAACAGAGATGAACAATACAATAACTGAAACGAAAACTACACTAGAAGGAATCAATAGCAGAATAACTGAGGCAGAAGAACGGATAAGGGACCTGGAAGACAGAATGGTGGAATTCACTGCTGCAGAACAGAATAAAGAAAAAAGGATGAAAAGAAATGCAGACAGCCTAAGAGACCTCTGGGATAACATTAAATGCAACAACATTCACATTATACGGGTCTCAGAAGGAGAAGAGAGAGAGAAAGGACCCGAGAAAATATTTGAAGAGATTATAGTCGAAAACTTCACTAACATGGGAAAGGAAATAGCCACCCAAGTCCAGGAAGTGCAGATGGTCCCATACAGAATAAACCCAAGGAGAAACACACTGAGACACATAGTAATCAAATTGGCAAAAATTAAAGACAAAGAAAAATTATTGAAAGCAGCAAGGGAAAAATGACAAAAAACATAAAAGGGAACTCCCATAAGGTTAACAGCTGATTTCTCAGCAGAAACTACAAGCCACAAGGGAGTGGCATGATATACTTAAAGTGATCAAAGGGAAGAAACTACAACCAACTCTACCCAGCAAGGGTCTCATTGAGATTCGATGGAAAAATCAAAAGCTTTACAGAAAAGCAAAAGCTAAAAGAATAAAGCACCACCAAGTCAGCTCTACAGCAAATGCTAAAGGAACTTCTCGAAGTGGGAAACACAAGAGAAGAAAAGGACCTACAAAAACAAACCCCAAAAAATTAAGAAAATGGTCACAGGAACAAACATATCGATAATTACCTAAAACATGAATGGATTAAATGCTCCAACCAAAAGACACAGGCTTGCTGAATGGATACGAAAACAAGACACATCTATATGCTGTCTACAAGAGACCTACTTCAGACCTAGGGACACATACAGACTGCAAGTAGGGGAGGCAAAAAGATATTCCATGCAAATGGAAATCAAAAGAAAGCTGGAGTAGCTATACTCATATGAGAAAAAATAGACTTTAAAATAAAGAATGCTACAGGAGGCAACGAAGGGCACTACATAATGATCAAGGGATCAATCCAAGAAGCAGATATAACAATTATAAATATATATGCACCCAACATAGGAGCACCTCAATACATAAGGCAACTGCTAACAGCTATAAAAGAGGAAATCGACAGTAACACAATAATAGTGGGGGAATTTAACCTCACTTTCACCAATGGACAAATCATCCAAAATGAAGATAAATAAGGAAACAGAAGCTTTAAATGACACAACAGACCAGAGAGATTCAATTTATATTTATAGGACATTCCATTCAGAAACAGCAGATTACACTTTCTTCTCAAGTGCGCACGGAACATTCTCCAGGATAGATCACATCTTGGGTCACAAATCAAGCCACAGTAAATTTAAGAAAATTGAAGTCATATCAAGCATCTTTTCTGACCACAATACTATGAGATTAGAAATGAATTACAGGGAAAAAAACGTAAAAAACACAAACACATGGAGGTCAAACAGTACATTACTAAATAACCAAGAGATCACTAAAGAAATCAAAGAGTGGGCTTCCCTGGTGGCGCAGTGGTTGAGAGTCCACAGTTCTAAGTGGGAAGTTTATAGCTATACAAGCCTACTTCAAGAAACAAGAAAAATCTCATATAAACAATCTAATCTTACACCTAAAGGAACTACAGAAAGATGGACAAACAAAACCCAAAGTTAGCAGAAAGAAAGAAATCATAAATATCAGAGCATAAATAAATTAAATAGAAACAAAGAAAACAATAGCATAGATCAATGAAACTAGGACGCAAGGATTCTTCAATATACGTAAATCAATCAATGTGATAAACCATATTAACAAATTGAAGAATAAAAAACGTATGGTCATCTCAATAGATGCAGAAAAAGCTTTTGACAAAATTCAACACCCATTTATGATAAAAACTCTCCAGAAAGTGGGCATAGAGGGAACCTACCTCAACATAATAAAGGCCATATACGACAAATCCACAGCAAACATCATTCATGGGAGAAAATATTTGCAAACCAATCAATGGACAAAGGATTAATCTCCAAAATATATAAACAGTTCATGCGGCTCAATATTAAAACAACAAAGAACCCAATAAAAAAATGGGCAGAAGACCTAAATAGACATTTCTCCAAAGAAGACATACAGATGGGCAAGAAGCACATGGTAAGCTGCTCAACATCACTAATTATTAGAGAAATGCAAATCAAAACTACAATGAGGTATCACCTTACACCAGTTAGAATGGGCATCATCAGAAAATCTACAAACAACAAATGCTGGAGAGGGTGTGGAGAAAAGGGAACCCTCTTGCACTGTTGGTGGGAATGTAAATTGACACAACCACTATGGAGTGCAGTATGGAGGTTCCTTAAAAAACTAAGAATAGAATTACCATATGATCCAGCAATCCCACTACTGGTCATATACCCAGAGAAAACTATAATTCAAAGAGACACATGCGCCCCAATGTTCATTGCAGCACTATTTACAATAGGCAGGTCATGGAAGCAGCCTAAATGCCCATCGACAGACGAATGGATAAAGAAGATGTGATACATATACACAATGGAATATTACTCAGCCATAAAAAGGAACGAAATTGGGTCATTTGTAGAGAGTGGATGGATCTAGAGACTGTCATGCAGAATGAAGTAAGTCAGAAAGAGAAGAACAAATATCGTATATTAACGCATATATGTGGAACCTAGAAAACTGGTATAGATGAACCAGTTTGCAGGGCAGAAATTGAGACACAGATGTAGAGAACAAATGTATGGCCACCAAGGGGAAAAGTAGCAGGGCGGGTGGGGATGGTGGTGTGCTGAATTGGGCGATTGGGACTGACATGTATACACTGATATGTATAAAATTGCTGACTAATAAAGACCTGCTGTATAAAAAAATAAATAAAATTAAATTTAAAAATTAAAAAAAAAGATGTGTAGTAGATGATAGTTTCATGGGCTAACTCGAGACCTATGTACATTTTCTGGGTTAGAATGAGAGAAAATAAACATTTACCTGATGTTTAAAAAAAAAAAGAAAATCAGTAGGGACATATCCCCACACCTCCATATTAAAAAAAAAAATAAAAGAGGAAGAATCTTTGCTTTGGAATCTCAGATTATGACCATTCAGCATATTCAAATCCATGAAGACCCCTGTATTGTTGATTTCATATTTTTCATGTCATGATCTTTTCAGGTAAGTTACTTTTCAAATGATTGTATCCTTTTCTAAAATAAAATAATTTTCTATATTCTTAGAGCTAGCACTTGCTAAAGATAAAAGAATGAATGAATAAGTGAATGAATTCCACAATATCTATAAACATCAGAGTCTTAAAAATGGAAATGAAGAAAAAGAAATTCAATCTATCTCTCCAAGTAACCTAAAAAGCAGCCTTTGCTCATAAAATAGTACCACAGAATCCTTTTCCAGCAACTTCAGATAGATATATTTTTTCTTGTGAATAGAGTCTTGCTTCTGTCTTCTATCACCATGTAAATCAACAATCCATTGACCTTCTTAAGCTTATCCAAGACTCCTGTATGAAAAGATGGGCATTCTTTATATGGAAATTTTTGTCGTAAAATATATATAACAAAATTTGCCATTTTAACCATTATTAAGTAATCAATTCAGTGGCATTAATTACATATACAATGTTGTGCAACCAACACCACTATCTGTTTGATTTGCACAGAAGAATATAAGAAGAGACAAGATTTTTCTTAGTAAACAGTTCTTCAGAATTCAGCATTGAATGTTCATGTTTTTCCTTCATTTTGCAAGGCTCTCGAGGCTCTGCTCTCAGGGTTAATGACTTACTTAACTACATGTTCATAGAGTGTGGAACATCATGCTTTCCAAACATACAAAATTTCACTCACAGTTTCAGTGAAATAGGGTTTCAAGATTCTGAGGTATTGGGAGGCCTAAAGCCAGTAGGCATCAGAGGTCAGAACAATTATCTCCAGCAATCCTTTCTTTATAGAAAGAAAGAAGAAAATGATGATTAAAGATCAGAAAGTAGGATACTCTTTTTTCTCAAAAAACTGTTTTTTTTTGTCAGAAGATAAAGATTGTGGTGATCATCTATTCAGGCAAGAAAAGTTTTTAGATTTTCTCATTTTTGCAAGAGAACTTCAAACCTACCTTTTGCTCTTTTTTGTTTGTAAGTATATAGGTCTGCTCTTAATCAAGAACACAGAACACATGAACTTAGGTTCCTTGCCAGAAAATGAAGCCTCAAATTGGCTCCTGTTCAATTTTTATCAAAAGTCTACTTGCAAAAAAATAGCATTACTGAAAGGACATACAATCCATTCATTCCATGAGAAGTTTTAAATTTTTTTCCTGTGTATCAAGGTAATATTTGGAGATATTAAACCAAGGTTTTCATCATCCCACAACCAGTTTTCCAGCACTCTGCCTTCAACATTGAGGCAGCAGCAATAGCTTTCTATATGGAATGTCCCTGGGCTAGAGCACATGCAGAAAGAAAACAGTCAAATTCCTGGCTTTTGAGTTCACAGTGGACTTTTGTAAATCTATGGCATAGTCCTGACTCTCAATTGCACAAGTAAGGCACATGAAATGGAAGGGTGTTTTGAATTTTAAAACATATATATTACCTTCCCTTTTGAATTAAAAAATATACATATCAAAATCCAGAACCTAGTATACATACCATGAATATAGAGTAAGGAATCATGTTTGATAACATAAAATCGGATTTTTGGCCCCAAAGTGATAAAAATTCAGTGAGAGTGAGGAAGAAAAAGATCAGAGTGTATGCGGCCAAGTGTTAATCCTAGTGGGTGCACAAGTAAGGACTTCAGTACTCTGCTCCCCAATCATACTTGAATCTAGAAACTAAGCACGTCCAGCATACTGTGAAAGGGGCTGCTGTAGAACTCTGTGGAAGATCGTTGACTCTTTGGAGTTACTGCCCCTAGGAGCTTACAGCAGAGCAGCTGGTGGTGGGCCAGCCTGGGGCTGCTGTTAGTCAGTAGGGCAGGAAGTTGGGAAGGAGAGCTGGAAGCAGAGTCAGGAAGCACGACAATAAGCTGGAAACTGCTGGCATCTTGGCATCTGTCTTCACTGCCTCTAACCACTGACAACTTTCCAAGTATAATGACTGCTGCTTTCAATTCTGCCTCCCAAATCTCCTGCAGCTTCCTTTATGCCCAACTGGAACCTGACAGTGAAACATCGTTCACAGAATAAGCGAGTTCACAATAAAAGAATCTTGTACAAGACTACTAAGGGACAAAGTGAGTGTTAAAGTATGCGTTAAATAAGAATACACATAAAAAAGAAGAAAGAACACATTCCAGATGAAGCAGCAGAATGACCAGAAGCACAAAGGTGGAATAAACATGGTGTGGATAGGAGCCCAGAACATGTAGGAAAGCAGGAGGACACAGGGTTGCTAGGTTAGTTACGGGTTCTAGGTGAATTAGGGGAGCCATATGATGGAAGGCACTGATGCCAATAAAGTTTACAAATTGAGTAAGTTCTTGAGGAAATTAGTAACATGATGGAAGTTAGGAGAAGATTAGCATAAGCTAGGCATGTACAATGATTTCAAGTGGAAAGAGTCTCAAAGGGGTCACTTAGATGACTGCTGCTTATGAGATCATGAAAACATGGACAAGGGTAGTGGCAATGTGACAGAGAAGAAAGAAAAAAATCTGAGAGACATTAACTGACGAATCAACAGAATCTAACCCCGAACTGAAAGGCAGCATTTCCAGGGGGTAAAGCATTAGATTACAGGTTAATAAAAACAATGCTTTCAATGATTATTCAGCTATAAAAATGATTTGGAACCATGACAACTGAGTTAAGATTTATGCACAGAGTGCTTCACCACCAACTCTTCTAAAATATATAAAGCAACTGAGATAAAGCAGCTTCCCAAGGTGTCTAGACTGGCTCATTGTTCAGGATGGTGTTTGTGATACCCAACCACATCTACCCTAGTTCAACCTCTTGTGAACTATTTCATTTACTGGTGTAGAGGTAAATGAAGATCACCGAACGAGAACAAACAGAGGCTATTTATTCCGAATTTGCTGTGTCAAGTCGTCATCTCTTGTGTTTGGCAAAGACTCAAAGGCAGGCAGAGGGATGGGAAAGCTTTATAGTGAAAGAAAGAGGAAAGGCTTCAGGTGTATTCTGATTGGTGGTTGTTGGGAAACTTGAGGTGAGCTACCAAGAAGCAGGGCATATTATGTGATTGGTTTGGAGAGCATATCTGACTTTCTCTGTTCAGTCCTGATTGGGAAGGAGTGGCCAAAATAGGAAAGTTGGCAGTCATTGACCAAGCCCTGACAATTCTGGGCCAATTGCTGCAGAGGTGTGGTTTGGCATCCTGGGCTTCTGGATCAGAGTTCTATTGTTATATATGGTCTGGTCATTGTCTGCTTACATATTTAGCACTCTCACTGGGAAGATGTGGGTAATAGTTCACTGCTTTTCACTAATTTAGTACCTTCACAAATTGATATGTCTATGGGTTTTACTGCCCAAATTGTATAATTGTGTTTAAGTACATGAAAAACACCAATTATCATGGAAGTCTTCCAAGAGGAAGAATAAAAAGAAGTAGTTGTCACCCAGGTAGAGAAGGGTATTTCTCAGTACATCCATAATAATGGTAAAATCTTCCTAAAACACAATTCCTTATGTCATAATTCAGTTCAAAAGTTTACAATGATTTCCTATTGTCAGCCTGCTTTGCATAATATCAAATTTCACCATCCATTCATTTCTCAAACTGTTAGTGAGTGCCTATGACATGCTAAGCATTGTGTTGAATATTGGGGACATAGTCTCTGCCTGAAAAAAGTCAATGATTAATATGTAATGTTATAAATACCAATACAGGACATTATGAGAACACAGAGGAGAAATATTAAAAGCAGGAAGAATACCTCCCAATCCTCCACCCAGTGGCAGAGGACAACCCAAGCCCAGGCTCTCCCAGCCCTTACACCGTAGCAGGAGACTGCTGGTGTCTTCTGGCCAGCAGAGATGTGATGTCTCCTGACTTTCTACCAGTGGCAGGTGGCACTTTCTTCCTAAAAAAGCAAAGACTGAGCAGGAAGCACACTAGACTGACCAAAGAAAGGCCAGATGAAATGCTCTCCATCCCACGGGTCCACCATCCTCCATTCACCACCTAGCTTTGTCCAGTCAACTTACAGTCTTGTGAGAAATAACAAATGCTTAACAATGCTGGGTTTCTTTAAAATTGTTTACATTTTTAATAGAAGTTTTAGATTTACAACAAAATTGAGAGGATGATACAGAGATTTCCCATATACCCCCTTCCCTCACAGATACATAGCCTCCCCCGTCATCAACATCACTCTCCAGAGTGGTACGTTTGTTACAATTGATGAGCCTCCATTGATGCATTATAATCACCCTAAGTCTATAGTTTACACTGAGATTCACTCTTGGGTTGTACCTTCTATGGGTTTAGACAAATGTATAATGACATATATCCTTCATTATAATAGCATACAGAGTATTTTCATCACGCTAAAAATCCTCTGTGCTGCTTTGGTTATTCATCCCCCCTCTACCCACCACCGCATATACATACCCCTGGCAGCAACTGACCTTTTTATTATCTCCCTAGTTCTGCTTTCTCCAGAATGTCATACAGTTGGAATCACATAGTGTGTAGCCTTTTCAGATGGGCTTCTTTCACTTAGTGATACACATTTAAGCTTCCTCCATGTCTTTTCAAGGCTTGATAGCTCATTTCTTTTTAGAGCTGAATAACATTCCATTGTCTGGAGGTACCATGATTTATTTATCCATTTATCTACTGAAGGACATCTTGGTTGCTTCCAAATTTTGGCAATCATGAATAAAGCTGGTGCAAACACCCTTGAGCACGTTTTTGTGTGGACATAAATTTTAAACTCCTTTGATTAAACAAATACCAAAGAGCATGATTGCTGGATCAAGTGGTAAGAGTATGTTTAGTTTTATGAGAAACTGCCAAACGGCCTTCCAAAGTGGTTGCAGCATTTTGCATTCCCACCAGCAATGAATGAGAGTTCCTGATGCTCCACATCCTCATCAGCATTTGGTGTTGTCAAGCGTTCTGGATTTGGGCCGTTCAAAAAGGCAGGTAGTGGTATCTCGTTGTTGTTAATTTGCATTTCCCTGATAACATAGGTCATAGAGCATTTTTTCTTACGCTGTTTGCCATCTGTATATTCTCTTTGGCGACATGTCTGCTCAGGTCTTTAGCCCATTTTTAAAACAGGTTATTTGTTTTCTTATTGTTGAGTTTTAAGAGTTCTTTTATATTTTGGAAAGCAGTCCTTTATCAGATGTGTCTTTTGCAAATATTTTCTCCTACTCTATGGCTTGTCTTCTAATTCTCTTGCTATTGTCTTTAGCAGAGAAGAAGTTTTCAATTTTAATGAAGTCCAGCTTATCAATTCTTTATTTCACAGATGACATCTTTGGTGTTGTATAACAAATGCTGTTTTAAGCCACTATGTTTTTTGAGGGGTATGTTATACACAGTAGTTAACTGGTGCTCACCTCAAAAGCCATGACTAAAAAAAAAAACTGAATTCATCAACTTCATCACTATAAAAATATGCTTCCCTTTTCTAATTTCCTATTTTGTTTATCCAGTTACCTAAGCATAAAATCTAGGAGTCATCTTAGTGTCTTCCCACTCTTCCATTTACTTTATTCTGTAGGCAAAAGAGAGCTGCTGAAAGATTTTAAGCAGGGGAGAAACATGAACAGATTTGTACTTTAGAAAGATACATACTAGCAGTCTCAAAGTGTGGCCTAAGAAGCCCTGGGTCCCCCAAGACCATATAGAAGGTTTTCAAGGTCAAAAATATTTTTGCAATAATAGTATCATTCACCCTCATTTTTTAGAGTGTACAATGGAGGCTTACAATGGAGGCTATATAACATGTGCCATTGCAACAGACTGAATGTGGAAATAGATATGTGAATCCATCTGTCTTCTATTAAACCAAACATACAGAGACTTGCAAAAAAAGTAAGAAGCAATGCCACTCTTCTCACTAAATTTTATTTTGTTTTGTAAAATATATTTTTCATGAGAACATGTTATTTATGTTAACACGTAATGAGATTGTTTTTATCTTTAAATTTTTAATTTAATTCTAAGTTTCTATCACCCACATAAACAAAAGCTTTTGGGGGTCCTCAATACCTTTTGAGAGTATAAAGTAGTCTTGAGACAGAAAATAACATTGAAAATGACTTATCTAGACTATAGGCAATATGGTAGATATTTTCAAAAGGTGCCAGATAATAGGCAAGAAGATAAATAAGAAGCCAGTTGGATACTTTCAAAGTGAAAGCTGTGCTAACATAAACAATAGCAATGTGGATTGGCAGAAAGAGATGGACAAAAGAGATGTTAAGGAGATAGACTCAATAGGCCATAAGAACTAAAAGTATTTGTAGAGGATAAAGGAATGGGAAGACTCTAGGATCACTGCTGGGTTTCTGCCTTAGGAAACCACCCACTTGAAAAACTACAACTTATCCTTAAAGGCAAGGGCTTCTCCTCTGTGAAGCCTTTATTGACCTACCCAACTTTGGTGTCACATATGGCCTAAAATCTAAGTCCATTCTTATACCTGCCCCACTGATTGCAATCATTTGTCTAATACGCCTCTACCTTCTACTGGACTTGAGTTTCCTGAAGTCAGAGACAATATCCTATTCATTTATGTCCTCAGTGCCTCCACAATGCCTGCCATGTATATTAGGTCCTCAATAAATGTCAGATGAATGTATAATAGATACAAAAATTATTGATGCATCCCTACCCTTTCCGCTCACTAAAAAGTATCTTGTCTTGGTCTGCTAGCTTCCATGAAGCTTTGACCCATTAGGATGAGTTCAATTTTATCAAAAATTCCCAGGTTTTGAGAAAGAGAGGAACAAACTGAAAAGGCCAAAAGAAAAGAAAAAGAAAAAGTAAGAGACATAGAGGCAGGTTTGGGAGAGAAATATTGGGGACTTAGCACAAATAGAGGCACTTAGGAATACAAAGGGACAGGAGAGAACATGAAAAAAGAAAGAAAGCTTCTAGAAGGATTCATAACTAAGGATTATGAACTTGTCGTGCATTTAATATTCTTAAGGAAGCCCAAATAAATGTGGGAATTACTTTTTAATTACTTTTGGTTGCTAAACTGTGTTTCTTTAATGTAGTACTATGCCAAAACTGGGCCATATGGGGCCTAGGAATTTATTTGGATTATAAATGAAGCATGCATGCATGAACCAAATTAATATGAGGCATTTTCCACTGAAAGACTTTAAGTTTCATAGTATTTTGTGTGAATTTTTTGTTAAGCATGTACAGATGCTTTGGTTTTAGCCTAAGCTGTTTCCTCTGCTGGGATTCTGACACGTCTGGGCATGTCTGATGAGGTAGTGGAAGACCACAGGTGTCTATGTATACAAATTGATCTGCCTAGGGGCGTAGAGTGACTGCAGGGAGTAGGGTTTTTCAGAGCACACTGTGGGAGACATCTGGGATTTGAAGGGAATAACATGGTGGCTCTCCTGCTCAGGACACATAGATTCGTGTTTGAGCTCTAAGGAGAGAGAGATGCTATAGGCAAAAATGGAAAAAAACAAAAACAAACAAACAAACAAAAAACTGTTTTCCCAAAGGAACTTAGGAGACACCTTCTAAGACCCGCTTTGTGTGCCTCCTGACAAAATATATTCTGTGCAGAACACAGCTTATTCCTGGGCCAGGGTCATTTACAGGGCATACTACTCTACATGGTCCTTCAAGTTTGCAGCTTTGGGAGCTCCAGAAGTATGGTGATAGCATGCAGCAACCGCTCTCACTTGTTTTCTTAGGAAGAGGACATCATTGAGCAGAAGGGCTATCTAGGAGAGTATAGGAGAGACCCCTAAAGATACCCTAAAAATATACTTAGCAGGGAGTTTTCAGGAGGCTAAGCCTCTCACAAGTCAGTAAAATTTGAGTTGTTAGAATTAATGTGACCTCAATTGTGCACACTGCTTTCTAACACAAACCTTGTGATGACACCACCCTAGCACCGTGATCTGTTGAAGCCATGTTAAAGAATGAATACTTGTTGCCTTGATGAGTGGATCTCTTATTTTATTTAGTGAGTAAATCCCGCTTCATTTCAGAAAGGATTTGAGGCAGCTGTCTAGTTTATTTAACAGTGAGTTGCAGCCTGAAGCTATTCTATTGAAACAATTTTCCTCTAATATCTAAGAGACGTCATGATCAAAAGCCTACTTGTTAAGCATTTATTCACGGGTGGTGTTGCACTGAGGCCCTTCACCAAGAAAGCTTCCAAACATGACCCATGTTCTTTGGAATTCAGCAGTCTGAAGTGGGCTGAGAACTCATTTCAGGAAGGGAATAAGGTTAGAAGTTTCTATCTATAAATAATGAGAAAAAGAGGGGGAAAAGAATGAGAAAAAGGAAAAATTAGCAGTCTGGGACAGAAGCGGTATGCCCTACCATGAATGTTGTATAGAATTCATGTATTTGTTTCCTTTTACAAAGGGACCCTATGGAAATCTTTTTTCCCTTTACATCATCTATTTACCACCATTTTGCATTTTCATAGAACATGCACCCAAAAGGCTCACAAATCTCTTCTCAAAAGATGTTATGAGGTAGAGGATGAGGGCTATTTTTTTTTGTTGATAGTGAATCTATGCTAATCTTTCAAAGAAGAATTTAGTCCCACAGATATCTTTGGGTTTCATTGATAACTGAGTGAGAATGTTCCAGAGATGGGATGACCTGCAAAGAACTATATTATAACCTTAAAAAAAAAATAGGAAATGGATCAAAATTAGCCTTCAAGAGTCTAAAAATATGAAATATCATTGTTTCTTTTCTGTTTCTCCTTTGCACAAGTAGTTTTTAACTCTCTCCCAAGAAAAAATTATTTTTCATTTCTAGAAAACCCGACATAAAACAAGGAAAATCTAAAAAGCTACTGGTTTCACTTTTTCTTTAGAATTCCTGTACACCCTTATAAAAGATTTATCTTGACGCTAATACCAGCAAAGGGAATCTGAAATTTGATCTGCTTCTGGTAGTAAATTAAATAAAGATTTTTAGACACCAATCAAATCTCATACTACTTCACAGATGTTGCAATGAAAAAGTCAAAACCTGTTACGATTTCCAAGTAGTAAACTGCTCCTTTCCGTTGCTGGGCTTGCAGCTAAGCACAGGTACCATGATAGATGTGGAGATACAGAGATTTAAGCCATGGTCAGACATTACACAGATGTCCTTCATAAATGTCAGAGACAAAATCGACAATTCCTTGGAGATTGGAGTTTTCAGGGCTAAAGCTCTGGACGCATTCATCACAGAAGCCGGCAGGATGCCATTGCCCCAAAGCAGAGCCAAGCCAAGGGTGCTTAGTTACATTAAGATCTTGAAGCACATCTAGTAATCAGGGGCTCTAAAATGGAAACCCAAGCATTAGTGTAGAAAAGTCATCATGGGAAGTACAATCACAGACATTCAGTTTCAACTTGTGGAAGCTTATGGCAGAATTGCTGTCATTTTCTCTGGACTTTCTACAGCAAAAGGAAATCAAATTATTCCAGGAGGAAAATATGCTGTGGTTTTCTTTTCTGAGGAAAACACAATTTGCTCTCTCCTATTATGTTTGACTGAGGTCAGAATTGACATTGTTGCCAGCGTGTCTGCTGTTAAAAGTCTTGAATAAGCCTTTAAATAATGGCAAGTTAAAATGCAGAGCAGACAGAGAAAACCCCAAAGGCTTTCTTTTTGAAGCTAATATGAATCATTCATTTATTTCAGTAGCTTGAGACATTTATGTATAAACACACTTAGAAAAATTAGTGATACTATATATAACATGAGTCATTTAAAACCTCATCTTCTTTCATGAGAAAGTCCAGTCTTTCACCTGGCTCAGTCTGAGCAAATATTTCATTATTTGAGTGTTCATTCTATATTTTAATGCTAAGTCTACAGCTTAGCTTCATTCCAAACGTTATTTCACCTAAATTTTTAGCTTCCTCTAAAGCATTTAGGAATTTCTCTTTAAAAACATTTATTAAGAAAAACCAATAGAATTCAGGAAGTTTATACTAACCCAAGCATAAAATTCTCAGAGAATTCCAGGACAGTGATTAGTGACAGTTTAGATTAAGCAGCTATAACAAAGATACCCAAAATAGAGTGGTTCAAACAAAATGAATTTTATTTATCTTCCGTGAAACAATTCAGATATAAATGGCTAGTCCACAAAACCATCAGGGACCCAGATTCCTTGTATCTTTTCATTTGGCATCCCCTGAAGTGCTGTCTGGCCAGATGGTCAAAACTGAGTCACCAGCAACTGAGCGTTCCAGCCAGCAAGAATGGGGAAAGATAGAAAGTAGAAGGCAAGCAACTTCCTTTTAAAGGAGCAACATTCAGTTTTGCTCACATCACTTTTGTTTACATTCTACTGTCAAAAAAAATCATTCACACAGCTGCAACTGGTTATAAAGAAGTGAGAAAACATAGTGTTTAGCTGGAAAGCAATGTGCCTAGCTACAATTCAGAGATTCTCTTACTAAAAGGAAAAAGAGAATGGATACAGGGGACAATTACAGCCTCTGCCAGAGGCAGTATATCCTGAAGTGTGTTAAGGAAATACTAGTTCCATGAATTGTCAACAGACTTACCAAAATACAAGTTCTTTACAGCTGGACTTATCAGGGCCTTTAATGCACTAATGGTTAATGCAGTCTATGAGGGAGGAATAGCTTTGCTACATTACCTAGATTTATTTGACCATGGGACCCATATTTCAAAGGTCAACTCTTAGAGCTAACATGTGCTGGAATACATCTTGGGAAACACTACTTTGGAATACTACTCTTAAATTCATTAACTCTAGCTACAAATCAAAATTCGTCCAAGAGAGAAAAATGAAAACATTGGCGTATTCACACGTTATAGTCTTTGAAAGAGCTGAATATACCTAAAGACAGCATATTTGAATTCTTGCAGTGAGCTCATTAAGATTAGTTTGAGAAACTATTTTGCTTTCTCCTTCAAAAGGGGGGAAAGGTATTTCTTTTTTTTTTTTTTTTTTTTTTTTTTTTTTTTTTTAGGCTCACGGGTCCAG
Organism: Neophocaena asiaeorientalis asiaeorientalis; assembly: GCF_003031525.2. NCBI lineage: Eukaryota > Metazoa > Chordata > Mammalia > Artiodactyla > Phocoenidae > Neophocaena > Neophocaena asiaeorientalis. The sequence continues at coordinate 6,180,237 of NW_020173215.1, forward strand.
CGCTCCGCGGCATGTGGGATCCTCCCGAACCGGGGCACGAACCCATGTCCCCTGCATCGGCAGGCGGACTCTCAACCACTGCGCCACCAGGGAAGCCCCGGGAAAGGTATTTCTTTATGAAAGACAAAATAAATGCATATGATAGGCATCCTGCATAATGGAGTGTCCAAGGGGTTAATGGTCTAGCCCAGGCTAAATCAGTTAGGCCACAAGTCAAACAGTTTAATAAATGGAATATCAGTTAAACATTGTTTATGGTGCCAGTTCAATGTCCTTTAACACACAAAGCTACAGGGTAGGGTCCAGTTAATAGTAGCCCTTGTGTCACCTGATATACATATTGCTGGGGTACCGGATGAGACAGTGGAGGCTAAAGAGCATTATCTTTGTTACACATGTCAAGAAAACACCCTGAGGGCTTCCCTGGTGGCGCAGTGGTTGAGAGTCCGCCTGCCAATGCAGGGGACACGGGTACACAGTTCAAATCAGCAGAGTCATCACTGGTGCTTACTTTTTTAAAAATAACTTTATATATTTATTTGTTTATTTATTTTTGGCTGTGTTGGGCTTTCTCTAGTTGCGGCGAGTGGGGGCTACTCTTCGTTGTGGTGCATGGGCTTCTCTTGTTGTGGAGCGTGGGCTCTAGGCCCACAGGCTTCAGTAGTTGTGGCTCATGGGCTGTAGAATGCAGGCTCATTAGTTGTGGCACATGGGCTTAGTTGCTCCACGGCCTGTGGGATCTTCCTGGACCAGGGCTCGAACCCCTGTCCCTTGCATTGTCAGGCGGATTCTTAACCACTGTGCCACCAGTGAAGTCCCTACTTCTTTTATCTTTAAGGAAAGTCGAGAGTCTAAGACACTCTTAGATCATCATACAAGGAACATGACCTAATTTTGCCATCTGGGGAATGGATTTTTATATCTGTTCGGTTCACATTGCCTATATCAATGTTCAGTTTCTCTTAAACTGAAAGGGCACTGCTAAAATTCTGGTGAAAATGACTATGGAACCCACCAGTCCTGAGTTCAAATTCTAACTTCAGCACTTCCCAGCTATGTGGCTTCAAACTATCTAACATAAGCCTTAGTCTCCTTGTCTATAATATAAAGACTATAATGCCCAGCTCAAAGTTTTTGTGAGAATAAAATGAGAAGTAGTGAAATAGGAGGGAAGGGTGCAGGGCACAACCTTTAAAAGAATGACATAGCCCGAGGACATGATATAAACTGATTAGAACCAAATAGGTCCAAAATGGCAGATGAGTGGACTTCCACTAGACCTTCAGCCTCAGTATACCCTCATTGTAACACATCAGCAAGCTAAGTGACACACCCACAGGCTCTATGACAGTTCCAAGGCCGATCATAAATGTCAAAAAGTGGGCAGTAGCCCAATTCCTGGAAATCCCCGCCCCTTCCTGAAATAGCTAGAATACTCCTCCCACTCATTAACTTATGAAATTACTCACCCCTATAAAAACTGACAATCCCATACCCTGGGGCCGCTCTCCCTTTCTGAGATGGCCCACGCTCTGTATGTGGAGTGTTTCTCTCTAAATAAATCCACTTCTTACCTATCACTTTGTCTCTCACTGAATTCTTTCTGTGATGAGACATCAAGAACCTGAGCTTCATTAAGTCCTGAGACCAGGTGTGTGATCTCAGTTAAAAGACAGTGGGTTCAAGTCGCAATCTGAGTTGCATGGTTTCAATAGTACAAGGAGTACCTAGCACAGTGGCTGTCACATAATAGAAAGTCCTCAAAATGTTAGTTTTCTTCCATTCTTCCCTCTCTTCCCCAGGAGAATGATTAAGATCATCGGTGATGAAGACATACACACCTAAGTTTCAGTCCTTGCTCTGCCTCTTAGTAGCTATGTACCTTGAGCCAGTTTTTTGATCCCTCCAAATCTCTGTTTCCTCATCCATAAACCAAATATTAATAGCACTTACCTTGGGACTTCCCTGGTGGTGCAGTACTTAAGAATCCACCTGCCAATGCAGGGGACACAGGTTCAAGTCCTGGTCTGGGAAGATCCCACATGCCGCAGAGCAACTAAGCCCGTGTGCCACAACTACTGAGCCTGTGTTCTAGAGCCCGAGAGCCACAACTACTGAAGCCTGCACACTTAGAGCCCATGCTCCACAACAACAGAAGCCACTGCAATGAGAAGCCCACACATCACAACGAAGAGTAGCCCCCACTTGCCTCAACTAGAGAAAGCCTGTGTGAAGCAACGAAGACCCAACACAGCCAAAAATAAACAAATAAATAAATAAATTTTAAAAAATAATACTTACCTTATTGGATTTTTAAGGATGAAATATAATATTAAGAAATCAGTACAGCGGCTGACATACATTGTATTTCATCAACCTAAGACTTAATCAATTTTAAGATGCATCCTGATTTTGAAGATGTTTAAATATGGAAGAAAACTATGTGTACCTTGTTGATAAAATATGGTAGTATGCACTTAATAAATAGTTGTTGTTATCACATATAACTCATTATATATAACTTATTACATTTAACTTATTATTAAGGAGACTTGTATGGAGACCCAAGGTAAAGCTTACAGAGATTGAAAGATCAACAACTTTAGTCCTAGAAAGCTAAGTGAAATCAGAAGAGCTAACATTATAACCCAGTATAACATGATTGACATAATAATAGAGCTATATCTGTAGTGTGGAGATACTAGAGAAGAAGCTATGATAAACTCTGGCCTAGGATTATGGGGTAGAGGTTGAAGGAGATGAAGATGGAAAGAAAAAGCTTCACAAAGAATTGATTCATAGACGTGAAGAATGAACAAAGTGTTTACCAGCTAGGAAAGGACATCCCAAACAGAGGAGAAAGCCTCTGGAAAATTACCAATTTGGGGAGAAACACAAGATAGCTCAGTATTACTGGAATGCAAATTGCTTTCATCTTGGATGAGAGAGTTCACAGGAATCCACATGGCCAGCAAAGATAAGCCTTCTTCATTCCCTGAAGGGATGGTTTCTAAGTAAAGGAATTTAAATCCATTCACAGAAGAAACATAAAATAAATGTGCATAATCGCCTAACCCTGTAGGATAATACAAAAAAGATGAGTGAAATCTCTAGGGCAAAAAGAAAAATAGACTTGCAGATCCTATTTCCTAAAGAAGAGTATGTATAATACTAATCAAAGAACAAAAGATGACAAATTTGAGGGTCCTTCATGTTTTCAAGAGGCTAGATTCAAACAAATCCATGTGCAAATAGATCATTCTTTAAAAAAACAAAAACACTAATTTAAGCACATTTTATTTCCATTCTAATATCAGTTTCTAAATAACAATTGGATTTTGTACATATTCTGAGGTACAAATGCTTGGAAGATACACTCTGACTACGAAATTTTTTGTATCAGTAGATAGGCAATCTTTGATTCAAAAATTCCCATCAGAAAGGTCATAAGAACATACTAATCTTATATTAAGAGAACTAATAATCTTCATTGAACTATTTAATGTATAGGACATGGAACCAACCTCCTAGATTTTCTGCTACACTCTTGGAATTTTACACCTTCAGTCTTTCACATATACCCGTTTCTGACCACTTTGCATATATAAAGAAAATTCTAAGGACTAAGCAGAAAACGGAAAATACTAATCTTACCCATGTTGACAAATGCTATTAGCTTTTGACTACCTTGGTTGGCTCTGTATAAAAAAAATGGTATACTGAGGGCTTCCCTGGTGGCGCAGTGGTTGAGAGTCCGCCTGCCGATGCAGGGGACACGGGTTCATGCCCCGGTCCAGGAAGATCCCACATGCCGCAGAGCGGCTGGGCCCGTGAGCCATGGCCACTGAGCCTGCGCGTCCGGAGCCTGTGCTCCGCAACGGGAGAGGCCACAACAGTGAGAGGCCCACGTACCACAAAAAAAAAAAGGTATACTGAGATTCTCCCTGAGATGTGGTCAAGGGCCACCTGCCAGTACACACAGCATGTGCTACAGTGTAGCAGGGCTCCAGCTCCCATCACAGCAGAATAAAACCCTGCCGTCAGGAAGCATATGTGGATTAAGTCAAACAATAAAAACTAAAAGCAACAAACCATGAGAATAAATCCCACATTAGGGGATTTATTCTCTACCTACAGGTAGGTCCTTCCTGTGGAGACAGCATTTGAGAGGCTACCAGTGGAGACCCCTGACCCTAGATACTGACACCAGTGGTTTTGAAACAGGATGAAAGGGGGCAAGGCACAACCTTTAAAAGAATGACATAGCCTGAGGACAAGATATAAACTGATTAGAGGGCTTCCCTGGTGGTGCAGTGGTTAAGAACCCACCTGCAAATGCAGGGGACACAGGTTCAAATCCTGGTCTGGGAAGATCCCACATGCCACGGAGCAACTAAGCCCGTGCACCACAACTACTGAGCCCGCACGCCACAACTACTGAAGCCTGCGTGCCTAGAGCCCATGCTCCGCAACAAGAGAGGCCACCCCAATGAGAAGCCCATGCACCACAACAAAGAGAAGCCCCTGCTTGCGGCAACTAGAGAAAGCCCGTGCACAGCAACAAAGACCCAACAAAACCAAAAATACAAATTAATTAATTAATTAAAAAAAAACTGATTAGAGCCAAATAGGTCCAAAATGGCAGATGAGTGGACTTCCACTAGACCTTCAGCCTCAGTATACTCTCATTGTAACACATCAGCAAGCTAAATGACACACCCACAGGAGCCATGACAGTTCCAGGGCCGAACATAAAGGTCAAAAAGTGGATGGTGGCCCAATTTCTGGAAATCCCCACCCCTTCCTGAAATAGCTGGAATACTCCTCCCACTCATTAGCCTATGAAATTACCCACCCCTATAAAAACTGACAACCCCATACCCTAGGGCCTTTCTCACCTTCTGAGACAGCCCACACTCTGTCTGTGGATTCTGTTTCTCCCAAGGCCTCTTGCCTTCTGAGATGGCCCACACTCTGTATGGGGAGTGTGTTTCTCTCTAAATAAGTCCACTTCTTACCTATCACTTTGTCTCTCACCAAATTCTTTCTGTGATGAGACATCAAGAACCTGAACTTCATTAAGTCCTGAGACCAGGTGTGTGATGTCAGTTAAAAGACCATGGATTCAAGTCCCAGTCTCGGTTTTTGGCTGGGTTCAAGTCCTGGCCTGTGGATTCAAGTCCCAATCTGAGGTACACGGGTTCAGTTTTTTTTTTTTTTTTTTCGGTACGGCGGCCTCTCACTG
>NW_020173215.1:6185818-6200120 GCF_003031525.2 Neophocaena asiaeorientalis asiaeorientalis
TTTGCGGTACGCGGGCCTCTCATTGCTGTGGCCTCTTCCGTTGCGGAGCACAGGCTCCGGACGCGCAGGCTTAGCGGCCACGGCCCACGGGCCCAGCCGCTTCGCGGCACGTGGGATCCTCCCAGACCGGTGCACGAACCCGTGTTCCCTGCATCGGCAGGCGGACTCTCAACCACTGCGCCACCAGGGGAGCCCCACGGGTTCAGTTTTATAGAACCAGTGTCAGGGTTTAAATCTACCATGCTGTTCGTCTCATCCTCTCTCCCCAAACTTGAACTATACATACCTGAATGGACCAAATCTATTTTAAACTGCTCTTGACTATCTATATCTTACCTGGAATTATTTGACCAGTCGCTGTGAAAAAGATGAGACTCAGCGAGTATCAGAAAGGAAGAAGAGAATATTCATAATGAGGAAGATCATTTGCCCGGGGCTGGCCACTGCTCACAGGCTTTCCACCCTAGAGTTTTGCTAATCTCATGACTTGTCTAAAGGCTTTCTCAAAAATAGTCTTTCTCCATTTGAAAAACAACATCTCCCCCTTGGTTCCCTAATCCCCAATCACCAGTTGAGGTTTTTCTGCCTTAGTTCTATTTCTTTTTCTTCTCTGAAACAATTTCCTCAAATTCCCAACACCCTCCTCTGTTATGTTTAGGTTCCTTAGCAATCAGTTGGGGGCAATGTTTAATGATTTACAGCTTCGCATCTTTCTTTACAGACTATTTTAAGACAGAGAGGGAGATTTTCATGTCACAGAATTGAGCTGTTACAGAAATAGAACAAGGGAAGGAATTTAACACCTTTCATATTCACTCCCTGTGCTTGGGGTGGGAGGTCTCCTTGGGCCCCCTCCCCTTAGAGTAATTAATGACAGATCTGAATCTGAGGCTGGCAGACTGAAGAGGCAGGAAGGTAAGGATGCGACTGGGCACAAGGAATTAGCAGAGAATCAGTAACAACTAACTTTCCCCTTCCCCCAGTCATTCTTTGTCTTCTGAGAGGACATACTTGGCTTAGAAAAATGTTTTCTAGAAACAATGGTTACTCTTTCAAAGCAGAGAAAGAAAGAAAGAAAGAAAGAAAGAGGAAAGAAAGAGAGGCTGGACCTTCAAGATGGCAGAGGAGTAAGACGCAGAGACCACCTTCCTCCCCATAAATACAACAAAATACATCTACATGTGGAACAACTCCTACAGAACACCCACTGAATGCTGGCAGAAGACCTCAGACTTCCCAAAGGCAAGAAAATCCCCACGTACCTGGGTAGGGCAAAAGAAAAAAGAAAAAAACAGAGACAAAAGAATAGGGAAGGGACCTGTACCTCTGGGAGAAAGCTCTGAAGGAGGAAAAGTTTCCACACACTAGGAAGCCCCTTCAGTGGCAGAGACAGTGGGGGCGGGGCAGGGGAAGCTTTGGAGCCAAGGAGAGAGCAGCAACAGGGGTGCAGAGGGTAAAGCAGAGAGATTCCCACACAGAGGATTGGTGCCAACCAGCACTCACCAGCCTGAGAGGCTTGTCTGCTCAAACACCAGGGCGGGTGGGGGCTGGGAACTGAGGCTTGGGCTTCGGAGGTCAGATCCCAGGGATAGGACTGGGGGTGGCTGCGTGAACACAGCCTGAAGGGGGTTAGTGCACCACAGCTAGCCGGGAGGGAGTCTGGGAAAAAGTCTGGACCTGCCTAAGAGGCAAGAGACCTTTGTTTTGGGGTGTGCAAGGAGAGGGGATTCCTTCTCCCTGTGCCCACAGAAGGCAGAGTACCGCCTAAATGAGTTCCAGAGATAGTCATGAGCTGTGGCTATCAGCTTGGATCACAGAGACAGGTATGAAACTCTAAGGCTGCTGCTGCTGTCACCAAAAATCCTGTGTGCAAGCGCAGGTCACTATCCACATCCCCCAGGAGCCTGTGCAGCCCGCCACTGACAGGGTCCAAATATCCAGGGACAACTTCCCTGGGAGAACACACGGCATGCCTCAGGCAGATGCAATGCCACGCCAGCCTCTGCTGTCACAGGCTCGCCCTGTATTCCAATTATTATTACTGTACCCCTCCCTCCCCTTGGCCTGAGTGAGCAAGAGAGCCCTAATCAGCTGCTGCTTTAACCCCCTCCTGTCTGGGTGAGGAACAGACACCTGAGGGTGACCTACATGCAGATGCAGGGCCAAAACCAAAGCTTAACCCCAGGAGCTGTGCAAACAAAGAAAAGAAAGGGAAATTTTCCCATGCAGCCTCAAGGGCAGCAGATTGAATTCCCACAATCAACTTGATAAACACTGCATCTGAAGAATACCTGAATAGACAACAAATGTTCCCAAAATTAAGGCAATGGACTTTGGGAGCAACTGTAGACTTGGGGTTTGCCTTCTGTGTCTAATTTGTTTCTGGTTTTATGTTTATCTTAGTATAGTATTTAGTGCTTATTATCATTGGTGGATTTGCTTATTGGTTTGGTTGCTCTCTTCCTTTTTTTATATATATACAAAATTTTTTTTTCCTTTTTGTCTTTTCGTGAATGTGTATGTGTATGCTTCTTTGTGTGATATTGCCCATATAGGTTTGCTTTTACCATTTCTCCTAGTGTTCTGTCTGTTCATTTTTCTGTTTTTGTTTTGTTACTTCATTTGTTTTGTTTTTCTCTCTTTCTTTTTCTCTGAGCCATGTGGCTAGCAGGGTCTTGGTGCCCTGGCTGGGCGTCGGACCTGAGACTTCAAGGTGGGAGGGCCCAGTCCAGGACATTGGACCACCAGAAACCTCCCAGCCCCAATAATATCAATCAGCGAGAGCTCTCCCAGAGATATTCATCTCAGCACTAAGACCCAACTCTACCCAACGGCCAGCAAGATCCAGTTCTGGATGCCCCATGCCAAAAAACTAGCAAGACAGGAACACAAACTCACCCATTAGCAGAGAGGCTGCCTAAAGTCATACTAAGTTCAAAGACACTCCAAAACACACCACGGGATGTAGCACTGCCCAACAGAAGGACAAGATACAGCCCCACCCACCAGAACAGGCACCAGTCCCCTCCACCAGGAAGCCTACACAAGCCACTGAGCCAACTTCAGCCACTGGGGGCAGACACCAAAAATAACAGGAACTATGAACCTGCAACCTGAGAAAAGGAGACCCCAAACAGTAAGTTAAACAAAATGAGAAAACAGAGAAATATGCAGCAGATGAAGGAACAAGGTAAAAACCCACCAGACCAAACAAATGAAGAGGAAATAGGCAGTCTACCTGAAAAAGAATTCAGAGTAATGATAATAAGGATGATCCAAAATCTTGGAAATAGAATGGAGAAAATACTAGAAACATTTAACAAGGACCTAGAAGAACTAAAGAGTAAACAAACAATGATGAACAACACAATAAATGAAATTAAAAATACTCTAGAAGTAATCAATAGCGGAATAACTGAGGCAGAAGAAAGAATAAGTGACTTGGAAGATAAAATAGTGGAAATAACTGCCACAGAGCAGAATAAAGAAAAAAGAATGAAAAGAATTAAGACAGTCTCAGAGATCGCTGGGGCAACATTAAACATTCGAATTATAGGGGTCTCAGAAGAAGAAGATACAAAGAAAGGTTCTGGGAAAATATTTGAAGAGATTGTAGTTGAAAACTTCCCTAATATGGGAAAGGAAATATTCAATCAAGTCCAGGAAATGCAGAGAGTCCAATACAGGATAAATCCAAGGAGAAACACGCCAAGACACATGTTAATCAAACTGTCAGAAACTAAATTCAATGAAAAAATATTAAACGCAACAAGGGAAAGGCAACAAATAACATACAAGGGAATCCCCATAAGGTTAATAGCTGAACTTTCAGCAGAAACTCTGCAAGCCAGAAGGAGGTGGCAGGACATATTTAAAGTGATAAAAGGGAAAAACCTATGACCAAGATTACTCTACTCAGCAAGGATCTCATTCAGATTCAATGGAGAAATTAAACCTTTACAGACAAGAAAAAGTTAAGAGAATTCAGCACCATTAAACCAGCTTTACAACAAATGCTAAAGGAACTTCTCTAGGCAGAAAACATAAAGGAAGGAAAAGACCTACAATAACAAACCCAAAACAATTAAGAAAATGGTAATAGGAACATATATATCGATAATTACCTTAAATGTAAATGGATTAAATGCTCCAACCAAAAGACACAGACTGGCTGAATGGATACAAAAACAAGACCCATAAACATGCTGTCTACAACAGACCCACTTCAGACCTAGGGACATGTACAGATTGAAAGTGAGGGGAGGAAAAAAGATATTCCATGCAAATGGAAATCAAAAGAAAGCTAGAGCAGCAATACTCATATTAAACAAAATAGGTTTTAAAATAAAGACTATTACAAGAGACAAAGAAGGACACTACATAATGATCAAGGCATCAATCCAAGAAGAAGTTATAACAATTGTAAATATTTATGCACCCAACATAGGAGCACCTCAATACATAAGGCAAATGCTAACAGCCATAAAAGGGGAAAACAACAGTAACACAAGAATAGTAGGGGACTTTTAACACCCCAATTTTCACCAATGGACAGATCATCAAAATGAAAATAAATAAGGAAACACAAGCTTTAAAAGACACATTAAACCAGATAGACTTAATTGATATTTATAGGACATTCCATCCAAAAACAGCAGAACACACTTTCTTCTCAAGTACTCATGGAACAGTCTCCAGGATAGATCAGATCTTGGGTCACAAATCAAGCCTCAGTAAATGTAACAAAACTGAAATCATATCAAGTATCTTTTCTGACCACAACGCTATGAGACTAGATATCAATTACAGGAAAAAATCTGTAAAAAATACAAGCACAAGGAGGCTAAACAACACACTACTAAATAACCAAGAGATCATTAAAGAAATCAAAGAGGAAATCAAAAATACCTACAAACAAATGACAATGAAACCATGACGACCCAAAACTTATGGGACGCAGCAAATGTGTTCTAAAAGGGAAGTTTATAGCAGTACAATCCTACATCAAGAAACAAGAAAAATCTTAAATAAACAACCTAACCTTACATCTAAAGCAATTAGAGAGAGAAGAAGTAAAAAATCCCCGAAGTTAGCAGAAGGAAAGAAATCATAAAGATCAGATCAGAAATAAATGAAAAGGAAATGAAGGAAATGAAGGAAATGATAGCAAAGATCAATTAAACTAAAAGCTGGTTCTTTGAGAAGATAAACAAAATTGAAAAACCATTAGCCAGACTCATCAAGAAAAATGGGAGAAGACCCAAATCAACATAATTAGAAATGAAAAAGGAGAAGTAACAACTGACACAGTAGAAATACAAAGGATCATGAGAGATTACTACAAGCAACTATATGTCAATAAAATGGACAACCTGGAAAAATTGGACAATTTCTTAGAAAAGTACAAACTTCCAAGACTGAACCAGAAAGAAATAGAAAATATGAAGAGACCAATCACACGCAGTGAAATTGAAACTGTGATTAAAAATCTTCCAAAAAACAATAGCCTAAGACCAGATGGCTTCACAGGTGAATTCTATCAAACATTTAGAAAAGGGTTAACACCTATCCTTCTCAAACTCTTCCAAATATAGCAGAGGGAGGAACACTCCCAAACTCATTCTATGAGACCACCATCACCCTGATACCAAAACCAGACAAAGATGTCACAAAAAAAGAAAACTACAGGCCAATATCACTGATGAACGTAGATGCAAAAATCCTTAACAAAATACTAGCAGACAGAATCCAACAGCACATTAAAAGGATCATACACCATGATCAAGTGGGGTTTATCCCAGGAGTGCAAGGATTCTTCAATATATGCAAATCAATCAAGGTGGTACACCATATTAACAAACTGAAGGATAAAATCCGTATGATAATCTCAATAGATGCAGAAAAATCTTTTGACATAATTCAACATCAATTTATGATAAAAACTCTCCAGAAAGTAGGCATAGAGGGAACCTACCTCAACATAATAAAGGCCATATATGACAAACCCACAGCCAACATCGTTCTCAATGGTGAAAAACTGAAAGCATTTCCTCTAAGATCAGGAACAAGACAAGGTTGCCCACTCTCACCACTATTATTCAACATAGTTTTGGAAGTTTTAGCCACAGCAGTCAGAGAAGAAAAAGAAATAAAAAGAATCCAACTCAGAAAAGAAGGAAGTAAAACTGTCACTGTGTGCAGATAACATGATACTATACATGGAGAATCCTAAAGATGCTACCAGAAAACTACTAGAGCTAATCAATGAATTTGGTAAAGTAGCAGGATACAAAATTAAGGCACAGTAATCTCTTGCATTTCTATACACTAATGATGAAAAATCTGAAAGAGAAATTAAGGAAATAATCCCATTTACCACTGCAACAAAAAGAATAAAATATCTGGGAATAAAACTTCCTAAGGAGACAAAGGACCTTTATGCAGAAAACTATAAGACACTGATGAAAGAAATTAAAGATGATACAACTAGATGGAGAGATATACCATGTTCTTGGATTGGAGGAATCAACATTGTGAAAATGACTATACTACCCAAAACAATCTATGGATTCAAAGCAATCCGTATCAAGCTACCAATGGCATCTTTCACAGAACTAGAACAAAAAATCTTAAAATTTGTATGGAAACACAAAAGACCCCACGTAGCCAAAGCGATCTTGAGAAAGAAAAACAGAGCTGAAGGAATCAGACTGCCTGACTTCAGACTATACTACAAAGCTACAGTAATCAAAACAGTATGGTACTGGCACAAAAACAGAAATATAGATCAGTGGAACAGGATGGAAAGCACAGTGATAAACCCATGCATATATGTGCACCTTATCTTTGACAAAAGGGGCAAGAATATACAATGGAGAAAAGACAGTCTCTTCAATAAGTGGTGCTGGAAACACTGGACAGCTACATGTAAAAGAGTGAAATTAGAACACTCCCTAACACCATACACAAAAATAAGCTCAAAGTGGATTAAGGACCTAAATGTAAGGCCAGACACTATAAAACTCTTAGAGGAAAACATAGGCAGAGCACACTATGAGAAAAATCACAGCAAGATCCGTTTTGACCCACCTTCTAAAGAAATGGAAATAAAAACAAAAGTAAACAAATGGGACCTTTTGAAACTTAAAAGCTTTTGCACAGCAAAGGAAACCATAAACAAGACAAAAAGACCACTCTCAGAATGGCAGAAAATATTTGCAAATGAAGCAACTGACAAAGATTAATCTCCAAAATATACAAGCAGTTCATGCAGCTCAGTATCAAAAAAACAAACAACCCAATCCAAAAATGGGCAGAAGACCTAAACAGACATTTCTCCAAAGAAGATATACAGATTGCCAACAAACACATGAAAGGATGCTCAACATCACTAATTAGAGAAATGCAAATCAAAACCACAATGAGGTATCACCTCACACCGGTCAGAATGGGCATCATCAAAAAATCTACAAACAATAAATGCTGGAGAGGGTATGGAGAAAAGGGAACGCTCTTTCACTGTTGGTGGGAATGTAAATTCATACAGCCACTATGGAGGTTCCTTAAAAAACTAAAAATAGAACTACCATATGATCCAGCTATCCCACTACTGGGCATATACCCTGAGAAAGCCATAATTCAAAAAGAGACATGTACCCCAACGTTCATTGCAACACTATCTACAATAGTCAGGACACTGAAGCAACCTAAGTGTCCATCGACAGATGAATGGATGGATAATGAAGATGTTGCACATATATACAGTGGAATATTACTCAGCCATAAAAAGAAATGAAACTGAGTTATTTGTAGTGAGGTAGATGGACCTAGAGTCTGTCTTACAGAGTGTAGTAAGTCATAAAGAGAAAAACAAATACCAAATGCTAACACATATATATGGAATCTAAAAAAAAAAAAATCGTCCTGATGAACCTAGCGGCAGGACAGGAATAAAGACACTGACGTAGAGAATGGACTTGAGGACATAAGGAGGGGGAAGGGTAAGCTGGGACGAAGTGAGAGAGAAGCATTGACATATATACACTACCAAATGTAAAATAGATAGCTAGTGGGAAGCAGCTGCATAGCACAGGGGGATTAGCTCGGTGCTTTGTGACCATATAGAGAGGTGGGATAGGGAGGGTAGGAGGGAGATGCAAGAGGGAGGGGATTTAGGGATATATGTATACATATAACTGATTCACTTTGTTATACAGCAGAAATTAACACAACATTGTAAAGAAATTATACTCCAATAAAGATGTTGAGAGAAAGAAAGAAAGAAAGAAAGAAAGAAAGAAAGAAAGAAAGAAAGAAAGAAAGAAAGAGAAAGAAAGGAAGGAAGGGAAAGAAAGAAAGGAAGGAAAAGAAAGAATATCTTTCAAAAGTTTATTCTCCAAAAGGTCAGGGGATGGGCTGTTAGGGCTAGAATAGGTGTGCACAAAGGAAGTAAACTATAAGCATAGAGGAAAGGAGACAGAGCAGGGTAGGTGAAATGCAGTGGAGACGACCTCGCAAGAGTAGTTCTTAACACCTTGTGATCTACAGGCTAATCTCTTGTTAGGCTTTCTGTGTTTAAAAAAAAAAAAATTCACTGGGAAAGATGATCTTGCTTATTACAAATGCACTTTTCTCTCTTTCTGATGCCCTTAAAATAAAATCGTTCTCTCACAATCTGAGCCTGCATCTCAATCTTATTATCAGTGTCTAGTAAAATCATTCCTGTTACTCTTGATAGTCGAGTAGTTTAAATTGGGGAAATTCTGAATTAAGCAAACTTAAACTGTGTTTAAGGATTCCTCTCATTTGTTGTGTAAGGGGTGTAGTAGAGGTAAATGCATTTCAGTGTTTCCTAAATTCATTTTTCTATAGAGCTCTTTTTCTAGGCACTTTTACCTCCTCATGGAGGATGAACATTTAGGAGGAAATATTGGGTTCTCTGCTTAAGCACTCTTAAAAATTATCAAGGACCCCCAAAGAGCTTTTGTTTATTCATATTTACCATATTGGAAATGAAAACCAAGAAAATTTAAAATTTTATTAATTCATTTCAAGGCAGAATAGTACATGTGTCTTCTTACATGTTAATATAAATAACAGTTTTTTATTTTAAAAAATAACTATGTTTTCCAAAACAAAATATTTTGTGATGAGATTGGCATAGTTTAGATTTTTGCAAATCTTTTCAATGTCTGGATTAGTAGGACACAACTAGATTCTCATATTGCTTCTGCACTCCAACTATTGTGATAAGTCAGGCAGTCTCTGGAAAACTCCCCCATATACTCATGAAGGAATAAGAGTGAAAAAGGCCAATGTCATCTTACTGTCATTATTAAAATAGCTTAGACCTCAAGAACTCCATAAAAGGGTCTGAGAGACTCCCCAGAGGACGTCAGACCATACTTTGAAAACTGCTGGAATAGGGCATAAACGGCCTACAGGAAGAGGAAGGGAGGAAGGAAAGAATAAACCATTTAAGAGTGCCTACCACATGCCAAGAAACCTGCTAGGAATTTTCATGAGCATTCGTTCACTTCACCTACCACCTAAATTCATTTAAGGAGGCAGTCACTATTTCCTTTGACCATGCTGGTGAGAAAACAGACTCAGAAGGATTGTGTGACTTACCCAAGGTAAAAACAACTGGTAAGAGGCAACCAGTTTGAATCTGAGTTAAGAACACCAAAATAGCTTGAGGAGAGAGTTTTCAATGTTATATCACTATTCATTTTCTATTGCTGCATAACAAATTACCACAAACTTAGCATCTTAAAACAACATCCATTTATTCTCACGGTTATGAAAGTCAAAAGTCCTAGAGCTATCCAAATGGATTTTCTGCTCTGGGTATCACATTCAAGCTGTTAACCCATCTGAGTTCTCATCTGGAGGTTCTGGGAAATAGGTGCTTCAAAGCTCATTCGGGCCATTGGCCAAATTCAGCTCCTCACAGTTGTAGCACTGAGGTTCCCATTTTCTTGCCGGCTGCTGGCCAAGGGTCATTCTCAGCTCCTAGAAGTTATTCTCAGGTCCCGGACACTTGGCTCTCTATGTCTCCAAGCCAGCAATGGGGAATCTCCCTTGCATGTAAGAAATTTGGCATCTACTTGCTTCTTTTTCCATTTCCCAACTTTCCCAAGCTGAAATATATGTGCTACCCTCAGCTGGCTCTCTGTTCCAAGACAAATTCATCCATCTGGGTGGGGTCAGTAGCCCAGTCCTGTCCCAGGGCAAGCCCCCTAGTATACTTCATGGAGCCAGGCAGATTAAACCTCTCTGTTTCACAACAACTGATTTGTTATCTCCTTGTACCTTCTGGATTCAAATAGCCAGTCCTAGCTTCTCCCCCTAAGCCTCATGGTTCGAAATCCCCTATTTTCCATGAGGAAGGGGATTAATGTCTGTAGTTCACAATGCCAGCCATCTTTCATCTCCTCTCAAAATGTCTTTTCTCCTTTTTCCTTTTTTTCTTATAAAGACTCATTCAGACATTCTTATATTACTCTTCTCAACTAGTACAAAATTTATATATCATCTCCACAGAACATTGCTATGAAACAGCTTCATTAAGTGCATAATATATGCTTTTAAGCTTAAAGGCTTTGGAGTTCTACAAATTCTACTCAAAACATTATTAACTATTAAACAATTCATATTAATTTCATTTAAAGACATTTATAAAAACATTGCAAAATGTTTACTTTAGCTGAAAATCAACTCCCTTTCCTCCTCTCCCTGCTGGGTTGTTGTAAAATTAATGCAATCCAGAAAGCAAACATTTATTTTTTGCTTTATTTTTGTTTATGTAGATTTTCACTTCTAAATTTTTAAAAAGAAAACATTCAGAGAATAATATCACTAATTATTTTCCACATGTAAATATTCATTGTAACTCATGTGAAACATCATCTTAATAGCCACAAAGAGTGGAATTAGCACAAGGATTTGTGAAATGGATTATAGCAGTGAGAGAGCATGCAAGGGATGGAGACAAGGAAAAAGAAAAGAGGAGCTCAAAGTAGGCAAGGAGGGATGAGGAGGCAACAAGAGCCATGAAGAAGAGTGAAAAATCGACAGAGAACATTAGCATGCCATAAAAAAGAGTAAAGATATCAGATTCATTATGCTTTGACTGGTCAACTAATAATATTTGTTGGATCAGGTAGTTTTAGGATCTTATTGTGTATCTAGGGATATACACAAATAAATACATTTATAAATCTTTCAGAGCTTTCAGAAATCCACATATTAAGCCATGAGTCATTGGTCTAAGTCTCACAGTTTTGGCCTGAAAATCGAAGAGCAAATGCAATTAAACAGAATTTTAGAATCCACAGTTAACATGGAGCTGCCTTTCTGGATTTATGTCCATACATAGATAGCTGTATTATCCTAAAGAGAAGAAAATCATACTTTTTTTAGGCAAAAAAAAAAAAGTAAATCTGTGTGGTTTAATGTACGTTTCCTGAAGAATGAAAATTACACAAGATCAGTAGCATCCTTTCGATAGCACGCGTATCCTGACGATTAGCAGAAGAAACTAAAAGTATGGACATCTTCTTTAATATTTTCCCGTTTTTTCCCAATCATTCACAGGTCTCTAATTTTTCATAAGCCTCCCATATGATTTTGATATAGGTTTTTTGATATAGGTTTGCTGGGGTCGCCATAACAATACCACAGACTAATACCACTGGCTTAAACAACAAATATTTATTTCTTCACAATTCTGGAGGCTACAAGTCCAAGATCAAGGTGTAGGTAGTGTTGGTTTCTTCTGAGGGCCTTTATCCTTGGCTTATAAATGGCCATCTACTCCCTGTGTCTTTACAATAGTCAGTTGTGTGTGTGTACTCCTCTTCTTAAAATAGGACACCAAGAACTCCCCTGGTGGCACAGTGGTTAAGAATCCACCTGCCAATGCAGGAGACATGGGTTCGATCCCTGGTCAGGGAATATCCCACATGCCGCGGAGCTACTAAGCCCGTGAGCCACAATTACTGAGCCCACGTGAAACAACTACTTAAGCCTGCGCACTACAACTACTGAAGCCCGCGTGCCTAGAGCCCTTGTTCCACAAGAGAAGGCACTGCAATGAGAAGCCCGCACACTGCAACAAAGAGTAGCCCCTGCTCTCCATAACTAGAAAAAGTCCGTGCACAGTAATGAAGACCCAACACAGCCAAAAATAAATAAATAAAATAAATAAATTTGAAAAAAAAAAAACAGGACACCAGTCATATTGAATTAGGGTGCACCCTAATGACTTCATGTTACCTCAGTTACCTCTTTGAAGGCCTGATCTCCAAATATAGTCACATTCTGAGGTACTGGGATTACGACTTCAACATATGAATTGGGCTGGGGACACAATTCCACCTGTAACTGTGGTCTTTTGAGAAAACTTGCTCTGATAAAAGAAATTCTTATCTGTAGATATGTCATCTTAATCAACGGTTGCTACCATCTTTAAGTTTTTCACAAGGAAAAACTCTGAAAGAAGAGTTTCAAAACAGGTGAATGGACAAACAAAACCTAATTTGTCCTCTTAGGTTTCATCTTCTATTTGTGACTTTCTCACATGAATTCTGACCCTCTACCACCATCCATGCAGTAAGCACACCTCTGTTTTCTTTTTGTTTGGTTGTTTGTTTAAAATTTGCTTAATTTACTGCCTTTAATAAAAGGGGCCTGTAAAACACTGGGGGAAAATGTGGAAATAATAGCTATAAACTCAGGAGAGCCTAACCAATGGACTACTGAAACTAGTATTTAAATCCTACCTCTGCCACTCATGTAATGCTAGGTCGCCTACTATCTACTTCAATTTGAGCCTTAATTTCTTAATCTGTATAATAGGAACAGTAATTCCTCTGTGGAGACTTTGTGTGAAAGGAAACCCTAAACCGGGCAGGTTCAGAAACCTAACATTGGCACACTCCTGCCCCATGGTGGCAATTTTTAGAAATATGTGGGCAGTGGAAAGGGCAAAAATAAAATGTGGAAACCATGAAATATAAACAATGAGATACTTTCCTATAATGCACACTATTTTTTTAATTGTTAATTTTCTTGCCTCCTCAGTACTTTTTATCTTCTAGTACTATCAGTAGTCCAAAACAAACAATGCAGGAAATTTCAGGAGTCATTCAATTACCCCAGCTTCAGTAGTTGTGGCATGCGGGCTCAGTAGTTGTGGCTCGCAGGCTCTAGAGCACAGGCTCAGTAGTTGTGACGCACAGGCTTAGCTGCTCCGCAGCATGTGGGATCTTCCCGGACCAGGGCTTGAAACCGTGTCCCCTGCATTGGCAGGCGGATACTTAACCACTGTGCCACCAGGGAAGTCCTGAAGTATATATGTTTTATCTTTATTTTTCCTTCTCCTCTAAATCACAAGGATCTGTGGCAAATATCTTTGTGTCATTAATGAGGCCTTTTTTCATTTGTGATAAAGTGCACATAACATAAAATTTAACATCTTAGCCTTTTTAAGAGTATAGTTCAATGGCATTAAGTACATTCACATTGCTGCACTACCTGAAAAGAAAATAATTTTAGTTTTCCTAATTTAAAAAATAATTATGATCATTGTAAATAGTTCAGAGGGATGTTAAAAATCAAAGTAAAAAGTTATCCCAAATTCCACCCCCAGAAAACAAAAATCATTTTTTATTTTGACAAACAACTTCCCTGAATATCTAAACTAAACATTGGCTACAGTCCCCATGACTCGTGAGAATCACATATATTTTAGCACTGACCCTAAGTGCACTGCTTCTCTGCCTCCATTCTGTGTTTTTCTGCATCGGGACCAAGCTGACCACTGTCCCTTCCCTTCAATAGGGAAGGGACAAAATATTTCCTAAGGAAGGCTGTATGTATAGCAGAATTGAATGGTACTTAAGACAACAGTGAGGGCAGCAGAGAAAAGCAATCAATGTAAAATTTCATTTTATACAACCTGTTCTTTTAAAGAAGTCCCTAAGCCATTTCTGCTCCAAGGAAATTTTCACGTACTACCATTTAGTCTCTGCTGCTGTACAACCCCCTTGTATTTCCCCTCCCCACCCTCTCTGGCTGGTTTCTATTCCCAAAATTCCTTTCAATTTCTTAGGCAGAAGAGTTCATCTTTCTCTTTATCCCTTCCTTGCCCATCACAGCTATGCCAAAGGAGCCTCATCTTCACAAGGAAGCATACCCATCTAGCAAAATCACTGTTTTCTCTTAGGGAATTCAGAGGCCTTCATTTAAAAAAATAGTTTTCTTCCTCTACATATATACAGATCTTTTTTACATATAT